>NW_009226147.1:0-27115 GCF_000690835.1 Fulmarus glacialis | reverse complement strand
AAAAAAAAAAATTGTTAACACATAAAGTGTCTTAGACCTATGTGTAATAAATATTGCCAGTGGTTAATTTATTTATTATTTTCGATGAAGACAACTGTGATTACAGCATTAGTGTTAAAGATTATTTGATTATTTTGTGGCAACAGCAGTTAAAGCAGTCTGCACTGAAATTACAGAAAATGTGAATCTTTTTTTGTACCTAAAGTAGGTTTTGTCTTTCTCAGTGGGGAACATACTAAAGGGGCAGGTTTCTTCAAAATTCTTGTTTTCTGTTATTTTTTTAAATGTGGAGGAAAACAAAACACTAAAGTGTAGACTTAAAGCAATTCTGTCTGTTAAACTGTTCTATAGACAGATTTGGTTTTATTTGTTTGAAAAATATTTGAAATAGAACATGAATTCTGTAAATAGTGGAAGAAGCATGAGACAGACAAAACATCTTTAATGAAAGCGCTCAGCCTTTTTCGTGCTCTGAATCTACCTTTATTATGTTAATCAAATTCCATGCAGTTCCCAGCCAGGGTATGTGAAAATTATCTTTTCAAATAAATGAATACAGATTATTTATTGCATATCAAGAAGCTTGTTATAGGTCTTTGATCTTTGTCCTGGTGCAGACATAGATCAGAGCGGTTATTAAGACTCTCTAACATGTGCAGTGTCCCCTTAGCTACCTGGATGGCCGGGGGGTGAGATGGCAGGCAGGTGTGCCAGCCCACTCGAGACTCAACTGTGGAAACTACCTGCTTTTGATTCCCAGGATGAGTTTAAGTCTATTCAACCCCAATGGTCCCAATATAACTCAATTTCTAACACCTCCAGGTTACTCTGTCAGGCATTCTTTTTGGGAGGAATGAAGTGTGTATCATTGGGTCTGGTGAGAGGAAATGAGAGAAGTCAATTTACTTGTACTTTTGGTTTATTTACTGATATTTTACAGATAGATAGCTGGAGATAACGAGCTCTTTAAATCATGCCTCCTGATCAGAAGTCCCACTAAAGTAGTCAAAGTTAAGTGAAGTGAATCTGAGAAACAGTCTCTAGGAAAACTAGAAAAAGTGAAGTTTGCCACGCTTCTTTCTATGCAATATTCTCGTCTTTGTTCAGTGTGTATGATGACCATAAGAGTTAAATACTGCCTTTTCTATCTTAATTAGTTGGTGCCTCACTAATAAATTCTGTTAAAAGTTAGAAAAAAATTTGTGAGATTTCTGTGGGAAAAGTATATATGCTATCCTATATTTTGCTTCAGGATAATGTTTTGAACATCATAAATCAAATCATGGATGAATGCATTCCACATGAACGGGCCAACCGAGACTTTTGTGTTAAGTTTCCAGAGGAAATACGCCATGACAACCTTGCAGGACAGCTTTGGTTTGGGGCAGAAGTAAGTCTCTCATATTTCTGTTACTTGGGGTTAATGGACAATTTTTTTGTGGCATAAAGCCAGAAGTTTAAAGTACATCTTGACTTTTCTGAAAATGGTACATGTAATTACAGAGCAAAGTAAACATCTTTGAGAACTTGCTCTGGATGCTCAGTGGAAGAGGGTTCTTTATGGTTTTGGTATTGGTTGGGCTAACAGCATACTGGTTTATTGTCATAATTGTCTGCTGTCATTATGACCACCTCTTAAAAACTATTCTTTTGTGAATTAGCATCTGATTAATATTCTTAATTTTTTTTTTTATCCTGATGGGCCATCTCGCATCTCATGCTTTGAAAATCTTAGAAACAAAGATATATAAGGGAATTTTATTAGGATAAAAGTTTATCTCCAACAAACATAAGCGCATGCTGTCACTTTATATTAATGGCTATATTATGCTATAACTCATATTAAATATACATAACTTTTTGAGGTGACACTTGTTGCACATAACTCACTTGTTTCGTGTGTATGCTAAAAATATAATGGTTTCTGTGCGAAATAGTGAAATCCACTTTTCTTCTCTTACCTGGTTTCTCTCAAAGACCTGATTCTACAGCAACCTGTAGGAACAGGGATTTTTGTAGTGAATAAACTTTAATTCTTTTAATCAAGGGGAGCCTGAAGTGTCAGACAAAAGAATGTGATATGTAAGATACTTATTCATTAGTACTGATGTCTGTTGGCCAAAAAAAACCAACCCTCATTGTGGCATCCTTAGTGATAAACTTAGTGTCTTCAGGCCTGCTGGCCTGAGGGTGACTTTAAGCACCACTAATTTGTTGAGAGTTGAGGGGGGAGTAGTCTAGACATCCCACCAGACAACAGCATGTTGTGGTGGTGTTTTCAGCTTTGCCTCTCCTGTATTTGAAGTGATCCTTCGGCTCCTGTTATTATCCATTCTTTTCTCTACCAGTTCCTCCTTTCTTTTTAAAGTGAATGCTTTCCATCAATAGTTCTTACCTTGTTCAGCCCAATATGCCTCCATATGTTCTGGTTTTGAACCTTTCTTTGACAGTTGTTAATTATAGGCTGAGTCAGCCAAGTCCGAGGTAGA
Source organism: Fulmarus glacialis (assembly GCF_000690835.1). NCBI lineage: Eukaryota > Metazoa > Chordata > Aves > Procellariiformes > Procellariidae > Fulmarus > Fulmarus glacialis. The sequence continues at coordinate 24,626 of NW_009226147.1, read as the reverse complement.
ATTTACAAAATGAATCTGATATGTCAGTGCTTTATAATCCTGTCCTCAGCAAAAACAGCAGCAGTTTTTCTTATTATCATGTGACCTTCACTGCTGTCATCCAGGTGATGCCATGCTCTGTTCTAAAATGCTGTCCTGGTTTCAGCTGGGATAGGGTTAAATTTCTTCCTAGTGCTGTGTTTTGGATTTAGTATGAGGAGAATGTTAGCAACAACTGAAAACATCAGTGTGTTATCAAGTGCCCTCCTAGTCCAAGGACAGCTCCCATGTCTACTGACTGAGCTAGGTACACAAGATGGGAGGGAACATAATCAGGACAGCCAGCTCAGCTGGCTAATGGGGTATTCCATACCATGTGACATCATGCTCAGTGTATGAATGGTAGGCGTGATCCAGGAAGTACCGATCGCTACCTGGTTATCGGTCAGCGCAGGTGGTGAGCAATTGCACTGTGCATCACTTATTTTGTATATTTTATCATTATCATTATTATTCTCCCTTTTCTGTTCTATTAAACTGTCTTTATCTCACCCCACGAGTTTTTCTCACTCTTACCCTTCCGATTCTCTCCCTGTCCCACTGGGGGGCGGGGGGGAGTGAGTGAGCGGCTGCGTGGTATTTGGCTGCCTGCCAGGTTAAACCACGACAATGCTGAGTGTGACACGTTGGCTTAATGGTGCTTCCCTGGTAGTTGGGTAGGAGAAGATGGGGTAATTCTTTCTGCAACCATCCTTAATGAATCCCTGTGAATCCCATTATCCTTTCTTACTCTAAGGGACTAACAAACCGGGATTCCAGCAATGAATAACCAGGAAAATGCCAGCCAATGTAGTAACTTCTCCTTGCATTGTGGAAAATGCTTGCATGAGTCACTGAGACAGCCAGTATCTTCCAGGAGGGGGAAAAAAAAAAGTCTCGCTTTATTCACTGTTTGTGTTACATAAGCTAATGCTTTTACTCTTTCCAACTCGAACTTCCACTGTCTCCAAATCAAACCACCAGGCTGGAGACACCTGTTGGTTTCAGAGAAGGTAACATATGCAGTGATGAAGTAAGGCTAACTCATGCTACTGTAGACACTGTCCTCCTGTAAATTCATGTAGTAATGGAGACTGTATGGACTGTTATGAATATACACTTATGTGTCCTTGTCAGTGCAGTCGCTCTGAGTTATCAGACTAAGAGTACCTATCAACAGGTAAGACTTGCCTTATCCATTCTTTCCCATAAATACTGCTTTGGCTGATAAGAGGTAAGAACGTGATCTTCTCTGAGTGCCCTTAAGACACGAATCAATGCGTAAGGCTGCTGAGCAAGAGGTGGGATTGCAGGTCCCCCATACAGAGCTGCAGAAATGCTTCCCATCCAGGGGAGTGCAGGGGAAAGAGGAGGGACACAGAGCTGCAAACGGAGAGAAAAAAAGTAAAATATGAGAACTTTGGGGCTAGAACAACCTTGTATATTTTCAGTTAATAAAAGTATTTCCATTAATACAGCAAGTATGATTTCTATCAGTGCTTGTTGTCTTTCAAATGTATCCATAAAGGAATAAAGCCAGCAGCAGAGATTATGAAACAGCTTGGTTTTAATAGCAAGATTTTTAAAAAAGTTTTATTAATGTGTTACAGTAAAAATCTACTTTTAATGTCATTGTGAGCTGGTCAGAGGGAGTGCATGTGTGACTCTTGGGGCAAGGTGTCTCTTAAATGTCTGCTTTCCAGAAACTGAGGGGGAAGAATCACTCGAGGACCTGGTTTTTATGTTCTTTCCTATAAAATAAATTCACAGCTTCTGTGGGAGACAGGATACTGGTCTAGCTGGATCCCTAGTGTTATAGCCAGTGTGACCAGTTTTGCTGCAAAAGGCATCACAGTTGCAGAATTTCTGTTCTTTTTGTAAGGAATAGATTTATTTTACAAAATCAAGCAGTCCAGCCTGAATCAAAACAGTCCATTTATCATACTTTAGCTGGATTCATATCCTTTTTATGCAAGCAATCCTTGCATACATAGAGTGTATATCTTGCCAATACTTATTGCCTAACTAGTGGGAGAAGAGCTTTTTAAAGTTCTTCTTTCAGCTCTGTGGTTCTTGCACTTGAACCCTCCCCATTCTCATGTCACCCTGACTGAGCTGCTCCCTAACCTTTTATGTGACTCTGATATCAGTCTTAAATCTTTCACTTGTTTAATAATTTGCAACAAATTGGGGCTAAGTACTGCCCTTGTTCAAAGTATTAAATACCACACCTTGTGGTTTTTTTTAAACAGAAAAGTAACTTTGTAAAAATTAACATTTTCTCTCTTAATGTATTTCATAGTGTTTGGCTGCTGGTTCAATTATTATGAATCGTGAAATTGAGAGTATGGCTATGAGGCCGTTGGCCAAGGATCTGACCCGAAGCCTAGAGGAAGTTAGAAATATCATTCGTGACCAGGCCTTAAGGGATTTGAACCTCTACACAGAAAAAATGAAAGATTCACTCAAGCATTTTGACGTCCTTTTTGCTGAATTTGAATTAAGGTAAAAGATCCGAAATAAATGTGTTGTGAGCATTGGCTTGGCTACTACAGCAGTTGTGTGGCTTATTGGTTTTTGGAAGTTGGCTGTTCTGTTCTGTTTTCTTTTTATGGAAAAAGTATGTAATTTTTTTATCATGGTATTTGAATTCTTCAGTAATTTGTTGTATTGCTGGATTTTTTTTCCCTTCCAGTGTAGCAATAATGAAAAGAAAATTAAGTAGCTTTTTAGCAATCAACATTTGCTCTCTTCAACTAAACTAAAATCTTTCATTTGCATACTGGCATATGGCATTTGAGGGAGGGTTTCCAAGACACAAAAGGAAGCCATAAATCTCTTTCCTTAATGTTTTCTTTGTCGGAGGAAAGGCAACAAATAAGAGACATTAAAAAAAAAAAAACTATGATAACAAATGGTCTAGAGATTGTGAGGTTTTGTTCTCTTGTGCTTAGAGACAAAAGCAAGATGCACCCAGTGAATTTAAGAAGGCAAATTGAAATCTGATGAAGGAAGTGCTTTGACACAAGCCATAATTAACTGCAGGAACTCACTGATTTAAAAACTTGTGATTGAAAAATGGCTTGGAGGTTTATAGCAAAAATAAAAATAACTGCTTTTGGGGTGAGAAAAGTAACTGCTTATTACATCAAAGGTCACATTGGCCAAGTCTTGCATTGTGCTTCAGAATTTAAGCCAGCTTCCTGCATGTCTGTTAGATGTTTGTGGTGCTGGGCATAGTTACAGACAGGATACTGGACAAGATTATCTATGGATCTAATATAATAAAGCCATTCCTATCTTCAGAAAAACAGGTTTCATAGAATTGAGTAGTGCTTTAAATTTTTCTTGGGAATAATCCATAGACTGGATTCTTGTCTCCCATTACTGTTTGCCCTCCCGGAGTGTTCATATTCTCTTGTACTGTTTTACTCAGATAAGCAATTTTTTCAGATTCAAAAAACCATCATTATACTGTTACATTGAAAAATATTTTGATTGAAAACATTGGCTAAAAATGTGTTTTTAAGTGTGGCTTTGAGTGCAGACACCGATGACGGTCAGTAACTGGTTCTTGACAGTGCCTATGCACAGTTTCTGACCTGTCCATACCAACTCTATGTATACATTTTTCTTTGCCATTGTTTTGCAAACAACTTTTTCTCTTCCTGTGTTACCTGTAGTCTACTAATGACTAATTAAGTAATACGGTGACAGAAAACCACGTACTTTTACCAGTGTTTCTTGCCTTGTGAATTAGTGCTTTTGCATGTAAGTCCACATAGAAATGAGGCCAACTTTTAAGTCTCCTAAATTGTCTCTGCTGGATAACTGAATTTCACTAATAATTTCAGGTAAAACATTTCTAAATAAAATGTGCGTTTTAGTCAGGTTTTCTTTCTTGAGTAAATGCAGAGTAAACTATTCTATCTTCAAGATGCAGCAATAAAGATCCTTCTAGGACCTACATCCCTGTGCCACATAGTGTGGAGTTCTGATTGCTAAATGTGTGTAATTATATTTCTAAATCACTACTGAGTTTCACTGCCTCAATCTGCAATAAATCGGCTGCATTTCTTATAGATTGTTACACTGTACAATTTTCATAGCGAGTGTTGTCAAAATAAATACAAAATGATACAGGAAAGGTTAGGTTTCTAAGATGATTTGTCCTAGGTTTGTTTTTGTTTATAATCTGATTTGTTAAAGTGTGTAAAACAGTAGTACATTATTTCATAATCTTTGTAGTTATGTGTCAGCCATGGTACCTGTGAAGTCTCCAAAAGAATATTATGTACAGCAAGAGGTAATCGTGCTTTTCTGTGAAACTGTGGAGAGGTAAGCATTCTAGTTAAGTACTAGATTTTCATTTCTGTGTTTACTTTCAGTCTAAGCTTTTGTAGAAATACTTTAACTGTAGTCTTTAAGAAGCATCATAAAACACCAGGTATTTTGCTTTTCTAGTTAAGTATCCAAGTACAAAGTTAAAAAACATTAAGCATGCCTGCCAGGCACAAGCCTATGCTTTTTTTGTTTTCTAGACCAAAAAAACCCCATGATATTTCACGTAAGAATACATGGGGAGATGATTCAAATAATCTGTGAACCTCTAATGATTATCGTAAAGAACTTGTAAAAGGCTCTTTAAAATCTTAGTTCTGCAGCTTGACTCTATATGTATGAAGAGATGATATTAAAGAAACCAAACAATCCAGCAATTCATAAGTTCTTTCAAGAGTATAGGGTGATAAGAAAAATGTGAATTTGTTTGGAATGTACTGTGTTAAACAACTTTTCTTTTTTTCCCCCTGTGATAGAGTAACAAGCCTAGCAGGTGGGCAGTGGAGGGGAACAGCATGCGACATACCCAGCTTTAGTGAGGTTTTGAGCAGTGCAACGCTGTTCTCAAAAGCAAACTAGCGAACCATAGTCTGGGTGGAATTATTAGAGACCAATTGACTGTAAAACATCCTTGGAATAAGTGTTGGTTTTACTGTCATATTAGGAAAACTTGTGAAGTAGGACCCTGGGTCTGGCGTGGTTGATACTTTTCATTAAGGAATGGAGGAATACAGAGCACACTGACACAATCTGTAGATCACGCTAAGATCAGAGGTGTTTCAGGCATTTTAAAAGACAGGATTACAACTCCAAATGGTCACAACAAGTAGGAGGAATTACCTTCCATCAGTCAGAGAGCTACTACATGTACACATATTTGCCCAGCAAGAGGAAAAAGGTGGTTTGTCATTTGCAGCTTTGGATAATCTGGCAGTAGACTGTAGGAAGGAACAGGGAATGAGGGTGGGCCACGCACTGATGAGTCCATCTGCCATTAGTACAAAGCAGTGTTTGCTTTGTGTTCATTTTGCTGCCCAGCAACAGCAGTATCGGCAAGACAAGTACTGACAAGGAATAAGAAAAAATTATTTCGATTCTTTTTGGGACCAGTCAGATCTCTGCAGGACTAGTGGGCAGTTTTGAGTGTTATCTTACACACTGGTATGGACAAATCGGAGAAGAAGTTTGAGGACGTTATGAAACTTATGAGGAAATTAAGACATTGTGAAGAAACCTGGAAAACATAGCCAAATGAAAAGCCTAAACAAATTGGGTTTTAGTCTAAAAGGGGCTTAAGATATTTGAAAAGTTATTAGAGGACAATGAAGTGTCCCCCAAATATTAAATCCTTTGATTTCAATAATAGTTGCTGTATAGAACTGGGCTTTTTTAGTTTGGTTTGTTAGTTTAGGGGGAGGTTGACCTAGATGATTATAGCAAGTTTTATTTGAAACTGAAACCAAATACTTTCCCCTGTTATTTTAAAAATGTTTCTTGTAGTTGAAAAACTCTAAGCACCAGTGGTTTTCAGAAACAAGCTGAAGCTTGGCATGAAATAGTAAATAAAAAGGGAAAATGGCATAAAAATTATTTTGGTTTTGGATGGCTATAAAAGCTTTAAGTGTTTAAAGATTTTTTTCTTGTGTTTTTTTAAACCAGAGACTACAGCAGTCAGTTATATACATAGTGGTTTAGATTGTACAAAAATAGTTCATGAGTTAAATATTATCAGTTTGGTTTGGCTTACAACAATTTTTTCAATTTTTTTCGTATTGAAGTGTATTCTTTGAGAGTTTGATCTCTTACTAAATAATCTTATTCTTCTGCTTAGAGCCTTAAGGCTTGGATACCTCACTCAAGATATGATAGATGACTATGAACCGGCTTTAATGTTTACAATTCCAAGATTAGCCATTGTTTGGTAAGTAATTTTTTTAATTACTCTCCACTCTGCCTCACTTAAAGATTTATTGAAGATTTCAAAAACTTTGTTCAGAATTTTGGCGTATTTTCGTTCACCTGAGTTTGCTTGTACTTTCTTTAAAAAAATAAAAAAAAGAGGATTATGTTTTGTTTTGGTTTTGTTTTTTGTTTTAAAATAATTACTAGTTTCATGTAGAATATCAAGAGGAAAAAAAAGAAAAGACAAGGTAGAACTCTAAATATAGAAGGCAGGAACCTGGAACAATTGATCCGTCATCCTCCAGAAAGAAAAGAAAAAAAAAAAAAAAAGAATTAAGAACATAATCTATAGAATGTCACGTTGTCAGAAATATTTTTTGAAAGCAGATATTTTGTGTCACTCAAAAATATTATGACCTAAGGATACAAGTCTTGAAAACCAAAAATTTTGAATAGGAATTGTGTATCTTTCTTAATGACTCTATGTTCAAAAGGAATTCTCATGACAAACTGCATTATGACCACTGAGTTAGGCTTAAATCTTTTTCAAGGAAAGTATTAACATGTATAACTTATGTGTAGATTTGTGCCCGGTATTGACCAGTCAAGACAACTAAATTAAAAGAGATTTTTTGCTTCATGCAGTTTTTGCAATATTGAACAAATCAGATGCACTTTTCCTAATGAATCTTCATGATTTAGTAAGACAGCAGTTTCTCTGGAGTAAAGCCAGCATATTTTTAATGTTTCACCATTGTGAATGTTTTAAAGTTAGCTGATATAAGTAGTATAATTGAGGGAAATAAGAAACCTCAAATCCTGGGTGTAATACGCTTCTTCTCAGGAAATCCCTGTAGCCCATTGTTCCTGTTAAATAGGATATTGTCTGTAACTGTCATTCTAAAAATAATAACAGTAATAATCTGATTATTAAAAGACAACGGGAATGTGAGAACTCAATTTGAAGCTGCTGGAAGACACAATGAAGAAGAATACGTGACTAACTGGAAAACTAAGGGCTCTCTGGAGAACACGCCATATCAATCTCAAATTACAAAGAAGGACAGAGAGGGAGAAGGGAAAAAAGTTTAACTGCTCCAAAGCATCCGGTGATTTGAAAATAAATCACTGCCATGTGAAGTTCCACAGAAAAACCACACTATCCAGATTCGGTGTTGTCTGGAAGAAATGCAAGCCTTTTATTTGGACTGTGAAAGAAGAAGTCTTTAAACACAGGACAGGTGCAACTCAAAGTTGCCATGCTGTTGCTCTATTGTGTCTTAATGAGAAGGATGGGTCTGGAACAAGCAGAAGTGCTGGATCCCCTTGGTCTTCCAATAGGAAAGATTTAAGGAATACTTTTCAGAGTCATTTTTGTCTAAGGTTTCTTTTCAGACATCAGTTTACTGTGCACATTATACAGTGTATGTTGCCTAGTGTGTTAACAGGTGTCAGTGAACTTTGAACCTAGTAGAAAATATTAAGGCACACTTTTTTCCAATTTTTAATTCTTTCCATGGTACAACTACATTCAAACTTTGATTCAGAACTCTTTCAAAGGTCATATATATACACAGGCCATTTCATAATCTTTTTTTGTAGTGCTTTAGCCCTCTTCTATTTTTTTCATTTCTTCTGTGAGTTAAGCTCTGTGGAAAGTGAACTATACCTGGAAATTGCTAAGGGAATGGTGATTTTTTTTATCAGTTACAAGTTCGGTGAGAGCAGCCTTGAGCTTCTACTCAGCAAAGAAGTAACTTTTTTTTTTTAGGCAGAACATTAGTACATGAGTCAGCAACATCCACTTTGCTTCATGGCAGCCTGCTTGTTGAAGCTCAGAAAGCTTAGAAAAAAATAAGTATGTAACCTTGGTAACAGGATAATTTGTCTTAAGCCACAAAAAAAAAAAGGTGACTCGCAAAAGAAGCAACTTTTTTTCTCTCTCTCCACTTCTCCCCTTTCCCTGCTCCTGCCCTGAAAAACCCAGTCCCCAAAGCAATGCTGATCAAGTTTAGTAGCTGAATTTCTTGGACCCTCTGTTATCTTGACAATTCTGAACTTTCTGATGGCCATCTTCCAGCCTGATGGGAGACCACGGTACTATCCTGGTACCAGGGCATGAGCCAGACTCTGGGTTTATAAACAGAAGAAAAAGAGCAGTATTTCCCAGATGGTAAACAGCGTGTAAGTGGTCCTTTTTATAATACTTCAGTGGGATTCATATAACTTGTGACATCAGCTTTGCTGCTGTGTCTCAGAGAGACTGTGCTGTGGTCATGCAGGGTGCTTGCTAATGAACAGCTGGTGAGCAAAAGACATCAACAGTGTTGTTAGTTAGCTGAGGGTCCCCAATACTCTGGATGGCTTGGATGCAGAGTAGCTACAATACTCTCTGAAGCAACATGTAATTTGAGTGTAAGAAAAGGAACATAGCTTTGAGATACAAGCAGCTCTCAGTTACCCAAAGTAAGGGCAGGAAGGGGAAAATGGTCTGGCTAAAATATGTAATCTCGAGTGTGAGAATGCATGATCCATTTGCCTTTGAGAAACATACATTGTTTTTGCAGTGGGCAGAGGATTAAATAGTTTTAAGCAGTGTGGTGCCTGGTGTGGGTGGAATCCACTCTCGGACACAGTGTGTTATGATGCAGCAGATAATGATGAAGGTGGTGAATTTTGTTTAATCTCTGACACACAGACAGGTTTGGGCAGTAGTGATTCGGTCAGGAGGAACTGTTGAGATATCTACAGTGAAGTACACAGAGGCCTTCAGGATCATGAACTAACCTCTTTCCAGGGAAATTTCTTCAAGGGCTGAGTTGATTTAGAAGCATGGTATTATCCAAACGTGTTTTATGTAATTTAGCAAATGTGTTTTCTTTTTTACCACATGTTAATACCAGGTTGTATTTATCTTAGAGGTAGAAAAATAGGAGCTCAAGAGTCAACTATCTTACATAGAAATTATTTAGACTGGAACGAAAACACCATTTGCAATCTCTCTCAAGTCAGTGGACTTTCCCCGACTTACTTTATAATCAGTTTCTTGTTTTATTTTTTTATGAGTCAGCCACAGCAATGAAGTAAATGTATGTTCTTCGTCTTATGCTTCCATTGCTTTTTCTCCCATGCTTTTGGGGGGGTGGACAGAGGGGAGGGGATCTTTCTCCTGTTGCTTTAAATAGCATTTAATTCTAACTGTGTGTGAATAAGACCAAAATAAGATAACAATATGTAACTTGAGTGTAGTTCTAATGTTTATGTACAGTTGCTTGTCTGACTCCTTATTCAGTAGTTGCTCTGTGTAATGAAATTTTCACTTTTGTGTGTGTTGGTGCATGTGTTTGAACTACAGTGGCCTTGTCGTCTACTCCGAGGGACCATTAAACTTGGACCATAAACCAGAAGATATGTCTGAACTCTTCAGACCTTTTCACACTCTGCTAAGAAAAATAAGGCAAGTAATAAAAGATGGTTGTAACTGCTTCTCTTCTGAAGTGAAAATCGGAGGCCTAAAGAAGAACACATGCCTAGAAAAGTGTTTCTGTTTGCTATGTTAACCATAAACTGCATTTTCCTCTCATCTGCCTGATATACCCATGAAATAACTAAATGTAGTTTTTCATTTCATGGAAGCTTTCTGAACTTTGAATATCTTTGTGATAGTTTTTGTTTTTTTCTGAATATCGTTTTATTACATTTCAGATTTTCCTTATGGTTGGATGATGCCTGAAATACTAAAGTTGCTGTTTATTTTTGGGAGATCCTGTTTCTAATTCAATGTTTCTGTTTAACTAGGCTTATTACATTATCTCAGTATGTTGTGATGCAATACTCAGATAATTCTTAATCTAATAGAAATGATTATCAGTTTTTCATATTGTGGATCTGTTTTTACAGGATAGATCATTTTATATATGCCTCTTTTCACAACAGTGCTTCAGTCTTGGTAACCATTGGAGATGTGTGCTTTGGCTCAACTTAAGTATAAAGGGCATTAAAATATTATTTTCTTAGTTGAGGTCTTCAGAAGTCTGATCTGTTACATTGGAGAAATCAAGATGTATCTTTAAAGGATCTTCATATTCAGTTTTTTATTCACCCTTAAGGTATCTTACCTGGGTGTTAAAAGAAACTGTTTTCTAAATCCATAAGCCCTATTATTTTCTTAGGATTCAAATTTATATATCAACTGCAAATTTTGTCCTAGAAATCTCTAAAGACAATTTAGCAGAAGTTTTTCTTTCCTGTGTCCAATTTTCACCTGTTTGTCGCCTTCCCTGTATGTCGTGATGATGGTTTGATGTAAGAATAGTTTTCACGTAGATAAGTTTATCCAGATTAATCTCCTCTCACCCGTTAGAGGTGAGGCATCTGCTGAGGGAGAATGCAAGCTCTGTCAGGGATGATTCAGAGAGGAGTTAGCTTTTATGAATATCCAGACCACATCCTTTTGTGTGTCCCTTGAAGATTCTATGTCCCCCAGAAGTAGTTCTGTCTAGAAGTGATACAGTTTTGTTTTTAGGTACATTAATGATATTCATATTGAAATCTCAGAATTGACAAATCAACATGTTGGGGGGGGTGAGTGATTATGGTTTTATAAAACACTGAGTAAAGAACAACAACATGAATTGAGGAGCAAAACTTAAGTTAGAGGGGAAAAAAACCTTTATTGGTACTGAAGCTTAAAAAGTCTGTGAAGTTTACATTAAAATACCTTATTCCCAATATATGGCTATCACAGAAATTTTCACCAGCATTCTACTGGCTGACTAAAGCCAAAAGAATATTTAAAAGCTAATATATTTCTCATAATCTGTACTTTCTGCTTACTCCTTACATTTCACAACACGGAAAATGAAAATCAATGGAGTCAGTTTATTGCTTAGTCCATTTAATTTTCAGTTACTCTGAAATTAATGCTTGGGTTGAAAACACATTAGTAAAATGGTTGTTTGTTCAATAACTACAATTTTCAATGCAAACTTCAAAAAATTAAAAGACACTCAGATTCATTTTTGGAAAAAGTTCTGATATACTTTAAGACTTACATCATATTTATTCTTTCAAGTGAGCATTAAGAAGTGTGATTTCAGTTGTCTAGCAGACGAAGTTTGCAAAGTGTTCTTAGTGAGGATACCATCTATCAGTGCAAAAATTTAAGCAAGTTAAGATGTAATGTGAAATCTTATCTCTGGCAGTCTCTGAATTGAAGGAACGTCAAGGAACTTGAATATTTGAAAGAACTGGGCTCAAAAAGATCCCTTAGTAATATTCTTGAATGAAAAATACATTGAATGAAAATAACAATGAGATACAAATAAGCGTGCAGTTCATGTAGGATGATTAAATTACTTTTAAAAGTACCTAAGCTGTCTAGATTTTTTTTATCGCAGATTTTTTTAACTCATCAGGCTGCAATTCCTGCTCAGTGAGAATGTTCACAGAAACCTATAACGGAAGATGGAATGAGATATTTGAGCTCGTCCTCAGCAAAAAGGGAGCATTTTTTTCCAGGAGTCTTTCTCCAGTCTCCATCACCAATAGTTAAGGCACAAAAATAGATTCAAGTAGTCTGCTGTTAAAATAGTTGCATCTTGTGTTGCAGTTGTGTGCCTGTTGTCAGAATATAGAACAACATCTTACTGCAGAATATAATCGCATCCCAGTAAATTTCTCCATAAAGTTCTATAACTTAGCCAACTAAATATTTTAACTCATGGAATAACACCAAATATACAGCTGATTATTTTGTAGGATTACAGGTAGTTTTTAAGCTGTATTATCCTAAAACATCCCTTCTGTTAAAGGCAATGATAAGCACTGTATTTATGTGGATCCACATAATTAAATCAGAACTAGCAGAGAAAAATACCTATCGTCTAGGAAAATTTTTGGTGTCCTATTGGTGGCTGGCAACTTTGAAAAGAATAGAGATTGTGGAGACTCTCTGAGCAAAAGCAGTAAGGGTTCTTTTTTAGGTTTTGGTAAGGTTGAGCAGCAAACTGACTTTGAATGTTTTAATTAATACCTAAACAAGGTGCTTGTGTTGATTTTTATTTTAGATATAAAACATCAGCATTGGTATTTTATACATCTACCAATGCATAATTACATAGTAGTGTTATCTCTGTTCCTTTTAAACTAAAACATTTGAATCATTTCTGCCAAAATACTGTAATCTGCCTAGTAAGCATACAAAGCATGTCATCGGCTATATGCATAGATATTTAATTCAGATGCCTGTGACAGTGAACATTCTTGTGATAAAATATTACCTATACTATATGTACATTTGAGGCTGCTATACAGAGATTTTTCAGAGGTGAGCAAACCTGGGGTTTGGCAGTACTCCTTAATTCTGCCCTTTCTTCAGAGCCCTCTGCTTGCCTGGTGCTTGTTTCTGGACCATTACAGTTGATGGCAGGGTCCCTCTGGATTTTGGTGGTGCAGAATCAAGCAGATTGCAGATCAAGTGGTGCAGAATCAGAGGATCATACCATTTTAAGTATTATACTGAAACCTTTCTGTATCATTGACTAGAAATCAAATGCAGCGTACCTGTTGTCAGTGTGTTAAAGAATGTGGGGGGGCTCGTGAAACTCATATGCTTTTAAGGTGTGCACAGTGATTGGGGGAAAACTGTTTAGTTTTTCCAAGATGTTTGTGTTTAAAACTTTGAGTTGATTTAAAACTTTTGCAATCAAGGAGTACCAGTGGTATTTGTTATATCAGTGTTGGTTTCTCAGTGTTGATGTATCAGAGCAGATCTGCGGACTTTGGTGTGCTGAACTCAGCGCAGCACTGCAGAAGCAGGAGCATGCAAATTGCATTCCTGTACCTGCATCATGTTCTTATGGCAGCTCTGTGAGGACAGCTGTTTATGCTCTGTTCAGAGCATGAACTCAAGCACAGGCTGGCAATAACGACAATGCTTGCTGTTCTCTGAAAACAGGCAATTTAAAATTCTAGTCAGAATAGAGCAAAGTTAATGAAGGAGGCTTGGAGAATGTGCAAGATCACTGCACCTGAGTTTTTGTGGCCCTGTCCTCTATTTAGCCAAATTTGTCTTAAAATGGACATCTGGCCTCAGATCTTTGAAGTAATTTCTGCACCCTGGATATTGGCAGCAGAGTAAAATATGTTTATTGGTTTTGCAATAGGCAGAGTAAATTTCTACTACTGCTTGTAACAAGCAGAGTACGTCTTAAGAACTTGCCTTGTTTTTCTGCCAGCGGCTGTAGCCACTGGAAGAAAAACGTTCCTCATGTTTTCAAGGCTAGATTGCCTTCCTGTGATACTATGCCAAAAAGAGTAAAAGCAGGTGAAACCCCCACATGCACCTTTTTTGAATTCAGTGTTTTCTAAAGCCTCTGTGAGAAGGAAGCACACCGCTGCTGTCAGGGTGGATTGCAGAAGCTCTCTTTACCTGTGGCTTCTGAATAATGAAAGCAGAGGGAGAAATTCTTTTTTCCATGTGAGTATGGCACTTGCTTGGATTCAATGACGACTTACAGATGCTTCAGCAGAAAGGAAGTGAACTGTGGAAGCAGCTACAGCTTAATTAAACCTTATGGTTTAATAATGATGCCTGATGTTTAGTTTTAAACTTTCAGTAGTGAGATTTAACATTTCTTTCCGTACACTGGTTGACACTAATTTTATTCTCAATATCTACATAGGCATTTTAAAACATGCCATGTTCCTAATGTTGGCGGTGAATCCTGTGTAATCTAATATACAATGTACCAAAAAGAAAACTGTTGATCAAACATTTGTCACATTGCAAGGAAAGTTGTATTTAAAACAGCCCAGTGAGTCTAATGGGGTTTTTTATGCAGAGAAGTGAAAGATAATTGTCCGACCCTCTTTTAGGACAAGCTGTATTTGTTAATAGCTAAATTTCTGGTGTTTGAATTGGGAAATTGAACATATTTCCTTTGAATTTAAAGCAGGATTATTTCTCTACTGAAATAACACGGTTGGTGGACTACCACATGCAATCCAACTGATTATGTATAGCAACTCTTGTAAGCAACTCAAGCATGGATCTGACTCACCTAAAAAGACATGAGGACTGTCAGCTGATTATATTGATTTTTTTTTTAATCAAGCTTTATTTACGTATCCTCAAACTACATACAATTATTCTTAAATTTTGAGGTGTTGTTATTGGCAGAAACAAAGTGTTCGTTACTCAAGTGAATGAAGCTAGCCAGCATAAAGTAAATATGTATTTCCAGCACTTACTTCACAGTGAATGTGTGAAACCTATGTCGAATCGGTCAGAGCAGTCAGGCTCTCTGTCTTGAGAAAGGAAGCAGAGCAGCTCTGGGCACCCAGAGATCCAGGAATCCCGGGTGCTGCCATGTGATGTTCTGGAGACCGAATAAAACCCCAGACTAGATGCTGAAAGTCAGAGGATTCAATCTTAGATTTTCCCTGGGCCCATTTCATTCCCAGTTATGCTGATGAGCTTGGATGGAAAGCAAATTCCTTTGAATGTTACTAGTATACTCTGTATTTGTAGAAGTTGCTAATTCTTAGCTCATGTGTTTTGAGAAGAGGGTATGACTGTGCTGTAAAGAGAAGCATAGCTGATGTTTAAGCAGTTGACTGTTGATCAGTTCCTGACACGCACATTTTCATCCATGCAAGAAAAGTGCACTGAGGATTACTGAACACAAGGATGCCACCTTGGTGAAATCTGTGAGACACAGGCTGCTGGAAGCCAGTAGGATGCACTCAGCAGAGATCACTGTGTGCTTGTCCTGTTCTTATGCTCTTCCTCAGAATCTGTTATCAGAGACAAGCTTCGCTACTTGATGGACCCTGGCCTGACCAGAAATATCTTATGTTTTTAATATCTTTGTGTAGGTGAGGGACAAGCTTAAACCCTTCACTGTTGTGTTTGTGCGCTTAAACCCTTCACTGTTGTATTTGTGTGCTTACTCTGTTGTGGTTTTTTAAATTAAAAAACCAACTGTTTCTAAAATCCCACATTACTTTGTTTCTGCTTATACAATCCTACATCACAGCATTTCTGTAAAAACTGACAAACTGAAAATTCATAATACAAAGCCTCATGGCAGAAGTCATGTTACTGTATGTTTTTATTGATTATTTTGGTATCATTCTTTCAAAAATAAACCATAACAATACAGCTATTTTTATGTTGACTTTAAAACAAACCATTCTCTATCAGTTTGTTTTTATGGTGATGATAAAATGCTTAATCTCTTACAGACACTGATTACTGTTTAAATAAAAGATCTGAGTAATGAGATGGTATCATTATATACTGTTTAGACAAAAGAAAGGAATGTATAGGTCTTCTAAAATGTTTTAGTGTGCCAGATAGCAACACTGGTTTATAGCTTTATCAGGTAAGTGGGTCTAACAAAGATTGCCCATTTCCCTTTCTTACTCATTTATGACTGAAAAAATTGTCAAACTTTGGACTTGAAGATGCATATGGAATGATTTAAAGAAATACTGACTTCTCTGTTAGAGAATGTAGAAACAAGTGAAAAGGGGAGGATACGATGGTGCAATTGTTCTTATAAGGTACTTCTTCTGTAGACTTAGAATTTTTTTCAGGGTCATATAACTCTTATATAAAAGCATGATTTTTTAAAAAAATAAAGATGTTAATTGTATGCAATGTACCTAACCATAAAAATGTATATTCCATACTTATTCTGACTTAAGCATGCTTATCTAAACTGTTATCTCTCTTAAAATTGTAGGGTAGCTGATACACAAGTCAGATACCATGATGTATTTTTTGGGCAATTTGATCTTTTAGTGATAGTACTTGGAAAAATATTTGGTCTTTGAGTTAAGTTAAGTTAAGAATGCAAGCCATTGACTGGAAATCAAGATGTGAGATGTGTTGAATGGGGTTTTTTTGTTGAATTGGGGTTTTTTTGGTCCTCTTGTTCAGACTGAAGTTACTCCTTTAAGGGAATTGTTTTAATATGTGCATATTATTATTGTTATTATTATGCTAGCTGTATGTCACCTGCTAGCCAATGATTTCTAAACACATGAGGAATAATGGACTCCTAGCCTCTGTTTAAGCAGAAGGTCTTGCTTTTCCCATCCATTCATTTATGCTAAAATATACTTGCTGGTCTTTGAAAATGTTGACAGCAGTTCTTGACAGAGGATATTTTTATGTGTGGTTTCTAATTGAGAAGCATAGTGTAAATGAAATTCAGACCTAAAAAAAGTGCTGCTGTGTCTATGGATTTGTTTTAAAGTTATAAAGTACTTAAACATAACAGCCTCAAATAATACTTTGTTTTTAAGTGCTCATAGTCCTAAACTGCAATACTGAGGACATTTGATAACATTGGGGATGCTGCATGTCTCTAGAAAACATAGTTTAGTAAATACCTAAATGTTTGCTTTTAGGCCTGCCAGATTCTTAACATCGTGCAGAAGCTTAGCTCCCTAATGGCTGTTACATGTTTGAGGCAGGAGAGAACCAACTTCCAATCCCTGTTTCAGTGAACAGGCTTCCAAGACATCAGCATTGCATAAGTGATATTACTATTTTTAATGAATTCTCTTTATCTGACAGTATAATGGTGTGAAACTCCTGTGGTACTCTTTTGCAGAATAATTTTCAGAATCTAGTAGGAAGGATGGCAAATTGGTTTGCTAATCAAAGTCAAATTTGTGAACTGAAAAATTAAATGACAAAATATATCTAATTGTGGGGAACACTTTCACTGTAAGTAGATGGGGAGGGGGAAGATCCATTTTTGGGTGTGTTATGATTTCTTTTGGGGCTTCATTGCAAGGATGTAAATAACTTGGTACTGTGAATTTGCATGAGTGATTTCAAATTCAGGCATCAGCAATCACATGTGTTCTGAATACGAATGCCAAATGCACCTTGAGTTACACAGCTGAAAGTACTCTGTGCCCCCAAGTTCTGGATTTCTGTACTAACAGTAAAAGCTTTTTTAAAATCTGTAACATCAGTGCCTCCTATGATTATAAATGCAAAGTGATGTGTGTATTTCTTCATTTTCAGGGATCTACTTCAGACATTAACTGAGGATGAACTGCACACACTGGAACGTAACCTCTGCATCTCTCAAGATGTGGATTTTCCTGTCAGAGCAGATCCTGAAGTACCCTCTGTCATTACACCAGGCATAACTGCAACTTTGCCTGCTAAGGAGCTTTCAGCAAAAGCTGAAAACACAGAGGCTGAGCTGGCTTGTTCTATGCAGTATGATGAACAGGAGCTGGAGCAGCTGAATAGGATGGTACACAGAGTCGGAGATGAAATGTCTTCTCTGCTTTCCCCGCCAAGCATCTGTCAGTCTCCAGCTCACAGACCTAGCCTAAGAAATAGTTCTAGCACAGAAGCTTCACCAACAAGACACCATCTTGACAATTTAAGTGATGAAGAGGACAGAGTGTTTTTTATGGATGACCTAGATGGAGCAGGAGAAGCTCTTGCTGGGTTGGATTCAGTAAGTGATACTTTTGCTTGGGTGAATAACCCTTGCCACAATTCAAAACAGAACCTGCAATATAGAGATGCTTTGCTGTACGAGAACGGCCATCAGACAGAGGAAACTTTGCTTTTAAAAGATGCTGAAAGTGACTTAAGCAATAATAACAATATTGAAGATAGCAAACAGATGTCTGGCATCTCAGTTCAGAATTCATGCAGCTGCCTAGAAGGTCCAGACTCACAGTTATACCTTAATGGCTGGGATGCGTATGCTGATGATGCAGAAATGGCGGAAGTGATAGCTCACAGGACAGGGGGAATGAAAATATCTGCTACTGTAATATTCAATCCTAAATCTCCCTCTAGCTCAGAATCCCCAGTAACAACTCCAGAAGCAGCTATTAGTTGTGTTCCTGGATCTGCTAATCCATTAGCAAATGAGGAGGAGGATGAATCCCATAAACTCAGTATAGCTGCCACAAACTGTCTAATTAATTCCTGTGTGTGTTGTGGCAGCTGTGAAGACAGCAGGGAGGACAGTGTTGAAGGTTTAAAGACTAAACATTCTGCGGGAGGTGTTGTAAATGCTTCATACACGTTAGTAAAGTCTAAGGAAATGGACCATGTAGATGACTTGGACAATTCAGCCCCTGCACAGGAAACATTAAAACCTGAAACTTCTGCTTTGTTAGCAGAAGGAGACTTCGGCAGAGAAGAGCAAAAACTGCCGATCTCCTCTAAGTGCCTGGCACATTCCTCAGGTTCACAGGTAGGAGCAGAAAATGACTCGCAAGGAGAGGCAGAAAGCATCTCAAATCAGCAGAAGTGGGAGAAGAGAAAACAACTATGTGAGAAAAAACAGGACAACAACGAAGATGCTAGTAGTGAAAGGACAGCAAAGGAAGATGTAAAGTCAAGATCTAGTTCAAGGTAAGAGCAGCTTGATGTTTTGGTAGTAACTCGCATGTAAATAAATTCCTGTATCCTTGTATTTCAGTGATTGGTGTACAATTAATGTTGATTTTAAAGAAAATAGTGTGTTGCAGGAATTTTTCAATATACTTTTTTTAATGCGAATAGCTTTTTATTGGACTTCATCAGCTTTTTTGGAAAACATTTGGAGAATACCTGAATTTTACTTGTATAATGTCTCTATATCATTGAAATAAAGTACACTAATCTTACCGGTTTAATGTAACAAAGGGCGCATTGCTGCTAAACATTACCTGGATCATTAGCTCTGTTGTACTCTGCTGTTTTGCAGGGAAAGTGTGTCTGGCAGATACTAAAGCTAACTTCTGCATCAGTGCACGGGATTAAATTGGGATCTAAACACATCTTACCTTAGCTTCATTTGAGAGAACGGGGTTGATCTGATCACGTTGCCTCTGGGCATGAGTGTATTTGTGAATGTCTGTGTGCTGAAGGAGCCTAATAGAGTGCAGAAGCAACTTTTAAACATATCGGACCATTTCAACCAAAGCTGATAGCAGAACAGAGGTCATGGATTAAGGTTCTACATATTTAATGACAATAAGGAACTAGATAACAGGGAGAGACCATAATAATAGTTGTGTTAAAGAAAATGCTATGCTTCAGCTCAACTTTGATTAGACATTATGGATCCTACACACATCAGTAAGAAACCAGGCTTCATTTTGTTTTACAATTTAGAGGATAACCTGTTTTGTAGTGAGTAATGTCCTCAGTTTCCCTGAATTATTAATATCGAAAAGCAGAGGAAGAAATGAAATACAAATTATTGTTGTTTTCTGTATTTGTGACAGTTTTCTTCCTTTGTGCCTTACTGTGTCATTACTGTGGAGATCGTGTGTGTGATGCAGGATCTCTCTTTGTTATATGCGTATAGAGTTCAGGAAAACGCAGTGGGGGTAGCTTGAACCATGAAGCATTACCACAATATAAAGGCTACAGAAATAAACATTTGTTTAATAACATACCAATTGAATTATGAAATATTTTACTGGTAGTGGAAATAGAATCAAGAGTTCGTTGCGCTGGAGTTAATTTCTCTTACAGTTAAAACTTAGCATGCACAAAACTCGACTTTTGAGAAGGTAACTTTATCTTCCTCGTGATCCTGAGTATTTGCGATCTTAGGCTTGCAAGTGTGATCATATTAAAGGCCTTACAACAGGGTTTCTGAATGGACTTCATTTTAAGAAGTAATTCACAAATCCCTTTGACGTTTCATGCTTTTGCAACACTTCAAGTGGAATATTGCTTGAAAGTAATTACTGTTTAATTGGTGTCCTGATAAATCATACATCATTTACAAAACTCAGACAATTTGTCTACTAATTTTTGCCTCGGGTAGGATATTAAGTGGAATTTGTGAGAACAAGTCTGCAAAATGTAATAAAATTATATATAAAAGCTTCTTTTTCAGCCTCCTATGGTTTGTGTATGTAATACCCTCTTTTCCACGTACTTGCCCAGCCTCCGTTAATATTGTGTAAAAATTTGTATGAGAATTGTCCTTTTACAGAGAGTTCTGTAGATCCATGTTCCTCCGTGTCCTTTTGTTTGCTCTGGGCCTGGATCTTAACAACTTCATTGAATGGCTTCTAGATCCTGCCTGGCCTCTCCATGCCAGCTGTGATTTTGTTGATCTCAGTCACACTTTGCCTATGTGGTTCCTTTTTCAGGTTGGAAAAGTCACAGCCTACTTGATCAGAAGTTGATCAGAAGTTGTCCAGAAGTTGTCCATAGCTTTGATCATTCCTTTTGTCTTTCTCTAAACTTTCCCCTTAGCGATAAGTGAATCAGAATTACACTTACTTGAGATATGAGCAAACCATGGATTTGCACAGTGGCATAATTATTTTCTGTTGTTTTTCCAATGGCTCCCGATATTTGACTTAGAATTTTTTGCCAAGTGGTGAGCTGATGTTTTTTTGAAGCTGTCATTCTGTATCTGATGCTAAAATTGTTCTCCCTGTGTTTACCAGTTGAATCTCATCTTGCCATTTTATTACCTGTTATTCAGAACTGTGCAGTTCTTCAGTCTGCTCTTGTTATTATTACCCTGAATAATTTTGCACCAGTAGCAACCTTTCAGACCTCATTGCTCTCCCCATTTTTGCAGATCGTATGTGAAAACAAAACCCCCAGGGTCCTAAAGAACTTCAGTGGTGACATCCTGCTCTTCTGAGAAGTGGTCATTTAACAGCTCCTCCCTATTTGTGGTTAAGAACTATTTATCTATTTTGGGGCCCCTTCCTCTTATGCTATAGCTCCTTAGTTTTCTTAAAAGCCTTTAGTTGAGGTATTTTGACAGTATCTATTTGGAAATCCAGAGGCTGCTAGCCAAATCACCATTCTTCACAAGATTCTTGACCCCTTCAGAGAGCTCCCAAGAGGTTCCCTCTGCAGAAGCCATGTTACTTCTTCCTAGGCAGATCTTCCCATTATTGTCTACCTATTTGAGCTTTGGATATATTCTGTTAAGTTGCTTAGTATGAACATCAGGCTCACAGAACTAGAGCTGTTTGAATCCCCTTGGAGTCCTTTTTTATTTTTAGAGATTGCCACCTTTAAACTCCAGGCATCAAGGAAGTTTGAAATGAGAGGTTGTTAATTCAGCTGATTCATTCTTGAGTACTCCTAAAACTCTTGGGTGAATATTTTTGAATATTTTGTTAACAAGTTGGTTGGTTTTGTCTGTTTTCACCATAGCTTTTTCCACAGTTACTTTGTTGATTACATCTAATTCTCTCTATTTGTTACTGAGACTACAGTGCATCTGTTATTAATTGGCAAATATTCCATCTTTGCAGAAGTGGAGAAATAGGGATGGAGGTATTTTGTTACTAGATTGTTGCTCCTTTATTTGGAAATGTTCTGATATTAACTCCAGTATATTCTGTGAGAGACGGAGATGCTGGGGATCTACTGAGGACTAGATGAAAAAATTATACGTGTGTAGATCCTTAGTTTTCTCATATGTATACCTATATATAGATTTGGTTCTTGCCTCTGAATCACTAGTCATGTTATCGGTAAATGAGATAATTCAGTTACAAAACAGAACTTTGTGGACCTTTTCTTACTCATGCTGCCTGGGCGGTGACTAATCACTGCTTTTCAATGGTATTTTTAAATTGGAAGATCACATTAGGCTTCTGCGACTGGTCCCTATTACATGCTTGTGAATGCCAACTTAACCATAGGGGAAATGTTGGAGACAGTAGATTATTTTCAGAATGATGGACCCATTAGCTAGAACAGTAAGCCATCTAATATATATGGAATAGCTGCAGGATATGCTCATTCATCCAACTGAGAAATGTATTTACTTTCCAGTTACTGTAAGTCACTAACTAGGAGAAGAAAATTTTTTTTCCCTTGTCTGAATCAAGCAGCTGTTAAATGTGTATGTTATGACACAAACTGTTTCTTTTAGTAAATCAGTTCTTATACTGTGCAATATGACATTATTTATAGGTGTAATTTCAATGATCCAGTCAGGTTTACTGTAATTAATCCTTTAAGTCTGAAATACCTGGTATTTCAGGCTTCTTTATCTAGCCTCAATATTCAGTGGAGTTTAAAATACAGATTAAATACTCTTCTACTTAAGATTTGGGTATTGACATGTCTTTACTACTTTGGT
Organism: Fulmarus glacialis; assembly: GCF_000690835.1. Classification (NCBI taxonomy): domain Eukaryota; kingdom Metazoa; phylum Chordata; class Aves; order Procellariiformes; family Procellariidae; genus Fulmarus; species Fulmarus glacialis. The sequence goes on along the minus strand of NW_009226147.1, from coordinate 2,247 downwards.
TTTTAAGTTATAGCTGATGTTAGGTCTTTCTCTATTATTTGCTTGTAAGTATCTCAAAGACATAAAACATAGAGGGCATGGAGAGTCTTGGGCAGCACCATTAATGAGATGCAAATATGAGAAAAGTGCTAGCAAAGATGTAGTCAGTATCTGATCTGCTGAAGGGACAATGTTATAAGTAAAGGCTGTCATGTAGCAAAACAAACTGTTAAAGGGGGGAAACAATGTAAGAATAGTACAGAAGATAAGACTATGACAAAGCAGCATTTGGTGTTTTGGGGTAAAAAAGGTCATAAGTTAACATCAAAACCAAGCTTTAGATCTGTATCTAGTATTACTTCTTTTTCAACTGGAAGCAAGCTATAGAGAATTTTAAAATGCTTATTGTGTCATAGCATTCTGCCTGCTTTTTCCGAGGGGAAAGAAATTTACAAAGAGTGAAGATCGTGTTCATTTTGGTGTTTTGGAAATACTTGGCTTTCTGTTGCTTCCAGAGTTGAAGAATCCTTGTAAAACTGCTAATTCTTCTACATGTTTTATGAAGTTTGGCAGCTTGTTTCATATTGTCACGCAATGCTATTATTTTCATGTTTTAGTCTTAAATACCTGGTTCTGTTGCGTGTTTATCTACATACTGACCTTGCAACAGTTCTGATATAAAAAATTATTCTTAAGCATAGTTTCTCTCCTTTTCCACTGCAGGTCTATTATGTCTAGCTTAAATTTATACTTTTTTTTTGCCATTTTCCTTGATCTTAATTTATTTGGTGAGTGTTCTCTTGATGAAGAGAACAGTGCACCTGAGAATTGGCAAAAGGAGGTGAAATTTATAGCGAGGAGATCTTATCTTCACGCTTTCTGCAAGCTCTAGCTGTGTCCATCAGCTGTTAGATGCTGGTGCTGTTTGCATTTATTTGTTGGGGCTTAAAAAATAGAATATTTTGCCATATACTTTTGCAGTGTAAGGAGGAGGAATGAGGCATCCTTGGAAGAGCATGTTTTGCTGTTTGCTGATCTGTATTGCAATTCAAGTTGTCCTATTTCTTAGTGTTGCAATTCTGTAGTCTAAAATTGTGTATATTGTGATATATATTACGATAGTTTATATTATGATATATTTAAAATGTAATTTCCTCAGCATATTAGAATGACTTTGTAAAAAGATGGACACCTGTTTTATACAGTGGTTTCTGATTTTGATTTTTCTGCCTGTATTTTATTTTGTTCGCTCCTCAGCAACATGACATGTGTGTACATTTTCAGTACAGCAACTTTAAAATAAGTCATTCCACCTTTACAAAGGCATGGAAAAGAAGCATTTGTATTTTTGGGATGGCTAGCATTAACATTTAAAAACCAAAACCAAACCCACACAAATTACCTTTCTAACTTGTCTTTTAATTTATAGCATCTGATTCTGTAAGTGCTCCTTTATCAAAACTACATTAATTGATATTGCAATGCAAATCACCTTGATTAAATGTCTTAAATTCATGCTTTCCCTATAATACTCCAGTCACAGTAAGACTTAAGAAAATTGTGTGTCTTTACATGACAAAGTTGCCTTTTTCATAAAAATTAATGGACAGCTGTGCATGTTCACATGAACAAAACCATGTCTGCTTAGTGTCTTGTATTGATTAGTCTTTTAACTAGCTATTCAGGAGTAAGAAAACTTCTCATCAGCAAGAAGGAAATAATAGTTGATTGGGAATAAAGTATCAGCCTTTCAAGTGCAGCACTTCCCTTAAGCAATCCCTTATCTGGCTGTTGATTTAAATTCCTCTGTTCCCCTTTTTGGTATTCTGTTTCATTTCTTTGTGCAACTGGCCAAATTCAGATTTAGTATAAATGAATTTTTTCAATCCCTCCTCCCCTTCTTTTTAACAATACAAGTCTCAAATTAAAAGTGGCAGTGTTTGACCTTGTCTGTTGAACACTGATTTGTGTGGTATCCGATAATGTGACTGTTGTTACGATGCCTTAGCGTGCAAATAAAAGATGTTAGTGTTTTTACCAGCTTCCCTTTTACTAGGTCCATATATCAAATGCAGCAACAGTGTATTAATAGTGAGTATTAACTCTCAACATACAGATTCCTGAAATGAGTATAATAGGTAAAACAGTTTTAAAAGCCACTTATTTGAGCAGATTTGGTGTAGCTGACACATGAGGCTTTAGAGTTAGCTCTCATGTAGTGTGAGATAGAGAAGATCTGTGCCAAACAGGCTTGGGGAAGAGTGGCTG
>NW_009226146.1:13080-16708 GCF_000690835.1 Fulmarus glacialis | reverse complement strand
AGATGACCTTTAAAGGTCCTTTCCAACCCTAACTATTCTGATTCTGTGATTTTGTGTATGCTAGAAATTGGCTCTGCATAACTTCCTCCTGGCAGCCCACCTATCCCCACCCTACTATCACTCTGCTGTTAAAACAAAATCAGAAGCTGGGGCAGAATAAAAGTGACATTACAAGATGCGAGCTGTAACTCTCCAGAAATTCCAGAATTTGTTTGGGTGCTTTGTTTGTGTTGTGTCCAAAACAGTTTGAGAGAATGCAAACTGAGCTGATCTCCTCAACTGCAGCAACTATGGGGCTTTGATGGACTGCCTCATGCAGAGACATACTCTGTTTCATTTGATGGCAAATTATTCAAACTGGAATTAAGTGGGAATGGGCACTGTTGACGACCTGCAGGAAGGCCTCCAGATTTGTTGAGGCGCAAGGACAGCATGCATTTCTCAATTTGCTGCCAATCAGCTTGCTTCACAAGGAGGCAAAAGATCATAACAGGTAGTATTCAGCCTTACAAAGTGCTAGGTGCTTACATGTATTCCCACTAATTCTGGAGGGCAAATGAGACAGAGGAAACAAGAAGCACTCATACAATGCCTTGTTTAAAAGAACGAGAATCCCCAGCCTTTGTGCTTGGAACAAGCCATTGGAATCTGTCAACAAGAGAAAAGGTCTAATGATCTACAGACTAGAAACTTTGGCATATTAGGTATTTCTTTTCCTATACTTGAGGGAGAAAAAGAACACGTTAAAAAGCTGTACTAACTTTAACGCATCACAGAAATATCCACATTCCTTTGCCGACCACAATTGCAAATCATAGTCATTATTACTTTTCTCCCTTCAAATATGTTGAGATGCCAAATATTGCCACTGTGTCATCCTCTTATTTGAACAAAAATGTGGAGGAAAAGAAGATATTTAGATATTTCTGAGACCTTACTTTGATGTGGTGATGAAAACATGGTTGAGACAAAGCAGAAATCGTACAGAAGCCTCTGAAAAAGAGGAAAACGAGAGTTTGTGAAAAGGAGTTCTCAGCTCCTTATCTCTGCAGTCAAGGAGAAAAAGGATAACCAAAAGAGGGTAGGAAAAGCCCCAGGTTAAATCTTATTCCCTTTCAGGGTAAAGTTTCCATTTTTTGACACATTCATAGGGAAAACTGGCTAAAGATGCTAGAACAATATTTACGGTTAAGGAGAAGCGTTTGGGTCATAGTGAGCATAGGCTTGGAAAAGTAGCTATTTTTCATTCAAAAGGCATAATTATCAACTCCAAATAGAACAAAACTTCGCTCATTTTCACTAACAACTTGGAGATTGCATAGTTCAACAAATAGAGTAGGATTATGGAGGGAAACAGCAGCTCTGAACACGTATGTGAATAGAAATGCTTGTAATGTTTCAATCTGCATCTCATATGGCACAGCTATTGAATTCTTCAGGCTAGTCTGTACTTTTGAGGTTTGGAACCTCTGTCACACCAACTGGTGTCCCTCACCTTATTCATGGACATATTCCTGTATTGCACAGTCTTCAGACAGCTTTCTGCATCACACGAAGTTTCTCTGAAGCCAGAGGGCTCCAGGCAGAAAAAAAGTCCATGCAACTCTATCAAATGGATTTAGCAACTTCCCAGAACTACAGAATAAGGCCATATATTTTAAAGTGTTCAGAGACTAGTTATGTAGTTTTCTTTATGTGAGCACCATACATAGCACAGTAATTTTTTTATTAGATCCCTAGGTAATACTGAATACGAATAACGAAATACTCATATTTATATACTCATGATAATGTTTCATATTATGCTATGAATAGTTAGCATGCATAATGAACTTCTAAAGGACTTGATTTAATCTTAACATCTTCCTATAAACCAAAGCAAAACAAAAAAAATACACACAAGAACAAATCTTGACCAACTGTGTGCTCCAGTCAGGAAAACACTTTAGCATCTGCTTATATACCTTCTCTGGGGAGTCCTTCTATGCTTAAAATTAAGCAGTTTCTTAAATGCTTTGCTGGATTAGCTCCCTAGAGCAAAAACATGAGATTCTACAGTTTGTCACAATATTGCTGATTTAATGAGTCCCTGTGCTTTTGTCAATTGGCATCTGAACATTAATGTTTTCCAACTATAGTTGTTGCTTGAGTGAATATGGGTAATAAAATACGTAGTGTTGCACTTGATTCTGTCCTTTCATTTGCCATGAAGATATATTTTCTGAACCCAATTAATAGTGCAAGTTAATTGTAAAGTAGCAGCTGCTGTAGTATTTTTGAAGGGTTTCTGAACAGAGTGTTAGAAGGAATTATAATTCCAAGGTCTTGAAATACTATGCATATCTTTACATTCTCTCTCTCTCTTTTCTTCTGTGGTCATTATTTTAATGAACAGGTTTAGCTAACACCTCTCTGGAAAGGTAGGTATTAACAGACCCAATTACTGTAATATCCATAACTAATCAAGAGCTATGAAGTGGCTTAGCAGGGAGTCTAACTCACAGCCTAGGATTGATCTATAGGGAATTTGTATGTGGGAATGAAATGATCTAATTCCTAGCAAATACAGCTCAAGTCATTGTGAGCACCTGGAGCATATGCCATGCTTCCTCTACTGTCTCCCAATCTGCTAATCCTCTAAATTAAGACCTTGGCCCTACACAGGACAAAAAAATGCCAAACAACAAAACACTGAGCCTATGGGTACTGATCCCGAAAAAGGGAAGAAGGACTTTTTCTTTCTCGTTGTTTGTACTACTTCAGTTACTACAAGCTCCAGTAATGGGAGCATTACATGGTTACTATACAGCTATGTTCTTCTCTAAACAGCAGCTGGTAATTGTTAGGAACAGGTTACAGGGTTAGGTAAACTTTTGGTATGGATATTTTTATGTTCTTACTCTAGTAGGTGCTGTATAAATATAAGTAATCTAGAAATTTTGCAATGTGAGCCAGAATAAAGAGATGGGACAAAAAGGTTATTTTAAATACATGCTCTTAATTAATTAACTCAATGTAATTATTTAAACCAAGTCTCAGTGAGCTTAATATTTGCTTAAAGAAAGATTTTGCTATGAACTTCAGAATTTGACATTCCTTCTTTTTTTTTTTTTTTTTGTTTTCAGTGTGCCAACAACACCATGTTTGCTTATTGATATGGGGGGTTGGGGGGGGGAAGAATTTGTCACATTTAAGTCATGTAAATATAGTAAAGAAAACAGGCAAAATATGTGTTTCATTTTCATTTACATCTACTACTGAGTTTTATCCAAACCGAAGTTTTGGATAAAAATTGAAAACAACATTAGCTGCAGCTAAAAATATGAGATAATATTACAGGACACTTAATTTTTAGAAAAAAAAAGGATTTTTTTTAAGGTTGAGTTTTCCCTTAAGCTAAAGGCAGCACATTTGTTTTGAGGACTGCAATGCAGACTGTGTCATGTTCCTTAAGTAGTGAGAAGAAAGAAAAACAGTTTTCTGCATTGTTAGCAGAAAACAAGAAATCAGAATAAATGATGGGCCAAATCCATATTTGGGGTAAATCAACGTTGGCTTGGATGAAACTGCCATTTTATACAAACTAAGAGTCCGCACTATTGCATTTAATTCAAGATGAAAAGTAAAA
>NW_009226146.1:0-13050 GCF_000690835.1 Fulmarus glacialis | reverse complement strand
CAGGAAGACATTCTGGCACAAATACCACAACACACTCAAGACTATGGTACTTAGGGACCATGAAGTACTGCTCTTCCCTGGCAAAGAGCATCTTTGCCATTTACAGGCATAGGTATACCCCCTCCCATTGACTGCAGACAGGACCTGTCAGAGGCACTATACAATGTATGAGGTATAAAAGAGACAGTTTAAAGTTGCAGTAGTTAAATACAAAAAGAGTCTTCCCGCTTTTTCTTTCTGCTCTTGACATTTAAACTAAGATACAGTACATGTTTTGGATGGGGTAGACTTCATTTTCTTCATAGTAGCTAGTATGGGGCTATGTTTTGGATTTGTACTGAAAACAGTGCTGATAATACAGAGATGTTTTCATTATTGCTGAGCAGTGCTCACACAGAGTGAAGGCCTTTTCTGCTTTTCATACTGCCCCACCAGCGAGTAGGCTGGGGGTAAACAAGGAGTTGGGAGGGGACACAGCTGGGACAGCTGACCCCAGCTGACCAAAAGGATATTCCATACCATATGACGTCATGGTCAGCATATAAAGCTGGGGGAAGAAGGAGGAAGGGAGGACATTCGGAGTGATGGTGTTTGTCTTCCCAAGCAACCATTATGTATGATGGAGTCCTGTTTTCCTGGAGATGGCTGAGCACCTGCCTGTTGATGGGATGAAGTGAATGAATTCCTTGTTTTGCTTTGCTTGCGCATGCGGCTTTTGCTTTACCTATTAAACTGTCTTTACCTCAACACACAGGTTTTTTCACTTTTACCTTCCAATTCTCTTTCCCATCCCACTCGGGGGGGAGTGAGTGAGTGGCTGTGTGAGGCTGATCTGCCTACTGGGGTTAAACCATGCCAGACACGAACCCATGGGCTCTCAGCAGTACAGAGATGAACTGGGAGTTCAGATTTTATATAAAGTGGGAGATTTTTTATATCAATCATCTCTGTGCATAATCAGTGAAAACAAACACATGGTCATGTAGGGGTACTTCAGAGCAGTGACATAAGAACTTGAAATCCCCAAGCTAGGTGCAAGTACCTACCTTTGGATGAGTGAACTGAGAAAAGGAAAGAAAGAAGACAGAACTGCTGATCTCAGGAATGTGTTCATGCCTATTCTTGCTGCTAAATAAAGGAAACTCCATGAGCAAAAACCCTGAAAGGGCCAGCAGAACTGAAGCTGTGTAAAAAACATTGCTAAATCATGCCTGTGTTTAAAAGAACATTTTGTTTTAATTTTTTAATTTTCTTTATAAAAGCATTTAACTTATTACCAAAGGCCAACAGCTGCAACTTCTGCCTAATGAATACCCATTATCATAAACTTCATAAACTTGATTGCCTTCTTAAAGTGATACGATTGCTTTAGTAATAAAGAATTTCAAAATCAGGCTTACTGCCCTGAGCTGTTTGGCTAGAAGTAACAGCTACATTTGTGCATTTGTACAGCAAGCTTCTCAAAAGTAACAAAGCAATTCTCAAAGCTTTAATTGTTAGTTGTCGACTTTGACATACGAAGAAAATCTGTAAATTTACACTGATTTTTTTTACCATACAGAGTCCACTCAGGCCTCTGTGAAGACCTATTTATTCCACAAAACATCTTTCAGAGGTAATGAAAGCACAAAGGGGTATCATTAAGATCCTGGTCATTTCACTTTACTAGGAAAAAATGGAAAAATTAGAAATGAAACCAGCAATTCTTAACCAGCTTGGAAAGTAGCCAAATTGTTTCATCTCAGTTCCAGTTATCACAGTACTTATTTCCTAGGGAATAAATAACCCTCTGTTCAGGAATTGCACCTTACAAAAAAATGCATATTAGTGCCAGAATTGCACATATTATTGCTGGATTTTAAATTAATATTTTGCAACACAACTTTGTATATATATATTTTTAAGCGAAGGAAGCTGATGGTTATTTTGTGTCTTATGGACACATCACTGAAGAATTAGCTCATAGGAAATTATTACTAAACAAATCATTCTTTTCTTTCCATAGGTCAAAATACCTTTGGCATCCTATACATTTATGGTTCACATAGAATTTGTCCATGCAGTTCCATATTCTTTCTTCTATAATAATTTCAGAGGATGGTGCATGTGACCCAATAACAGAGAAGCAGGAAGAAACTTCCTCTAAGACAGTAGGTTTCCTACTTCCTTCTAAAGCCATAAACACATCAAAAAGAACCCCTTCCTACTGATCAGCTTGATTTGTTTAGTAATACTGGACAAATTTTAGGCCCAGCCTTTTCCACCAATTTGACTGCTTCTGAGCATACAACAGTTTTCAATGACTCATTTTTCTTTCTTAAGAAAAATAAGCACGTCATCCAGCAATGTAGAATGAAAACAGCTCTACATAAGTGCTTAACTTAAACTCTTCATTTTAATTGTGTTTAACTACTTCTTATTAAAGCAAATCACCCAGTCTGTTATCTTCTAGAATTGCATAAAATGCAATACAGTCAATGAGTTAATTGTACAGGTCATCACAGTGCAGATTGAAATGACCAGGTCTCTCTGTCCTCTCATGAATATTTCTTCTTATCCTCCCAGGAGGACCACTTATCAGGCTTTTTGTCACTACCATCATAAAGCGCACGGCTAAGTCAACATCTAGAATAATATAATCCAGCATCAGTTCACAAAAACACATCACACCATAAATTCAGCTCCTAGTCAGCTACCAAATCTCAGTGGAGTTCGAACCAGCATGTTAGAAACTGTGGAAGTGTCAAGTAAATGTCTGAATATATATACATAGATATAGGCATATAATATATGTAATAAAAAAAAAAAGATCAGGATGTGGAGGCGTTGTTTGCTTTTCCAACACAGCATCTAAAACAGCAAGTACAGACGCACAAGAAATAAACAAGAATAGATATGTAAGAAAGTTAAAATAGGTTTATTTCTAATTACTTATTTATTATTAGAGTTAATCAAACATGATCAACTGTTAAGTTTTTCTTCAACTGGCAGGATTTATTTATTCATTTTTATTAAAACTGCCTCTTTTCTTAGCCACTTTTAAGGATTACTATCTCTTTCTGCAATAATCTGACAAGATGTCATGAAAGATGATAGAAAATGTTATCCTGTCTTCAGAGGCCTTAAACATAAACAAGGAATAAAAGAGGGCGGGAAACAATTTATGCATATGAATACAACTACAGTTACTTATCAGGTCTGCACTTCTATAAATATTTCATTAATGCAATTTCTACTGAAGTCTGTCAAATTCCACTGAGTTTACTGTGTCATTCACTAGAAAGCCTAGGTTTTAGCATTTTGGTTTCTTAGTTGTGTGTGTCATTGTTTAGATTTTATCTGCTGTCTGGAAATTTTTTAAGGAACCAAAGAGAATTGAAAAAAAAAAATTTTTTTTTTTAAAAGCACAAATAATTGATAGTTAATATCCACTGAGTGTCAAAAAGAGATTCAGAGTCCAGATTCTTAACAGGGCATGGGCTCTGAACTCTTGAATTCCTTTGGAAAATTCTACTACGAGGGTCAGAATAAAACCAGAAAAGCTCTTTTTGTGTTTTGAGTTCTGTCTGATTCCATTACTGATAAAATACGCGTGGTTATTCTTCATAACATGAAAGAGAGAAAGTATTGCTGAAAAAAGCGGATTACCTTCTGATACACACACGAGCACCAAAATGTTCTGAAACTGTATTGGGAACTGAAGAATACACCACACAGTCTGATGCTAAGATGCATGTCTTGACTGCAGGTTTATCAGGCGGCTAAAGGAAAGGAGGAATTCTTGAAGGAAATGAGTAGTTATAAATTGCAAACCATTGATTTCTGTTAGGATAAAACAGTAACAGCAACCATTGCACGTTGGACATGGACAGAAATCATTAACAATAAGCAGAATTTTGTCACAAGAGTTTCAGCATAATTTTAGTAATAATGGCAAGGTATTAAATATGTTTATGAAGAGTTAATAGGTAATTAATAGATTGTAATTATCATAACCCATATTCCCAATAGCTTTCATACGATGACACTATCTTTGAAGAAAATGCATTTAATTGTCCATATTTTCAGCACAAACAGATTCTTGAACTGTATGAAGTCTAACAACTGATGAAACATATGCCAAAGCTGGGCTGCTGATATTTTAAAAAAACAACTTTTTGATAGAAAATGCAATTTTAGCCTTAAAAAAATTCTCACAACCACATGTCAGAAGGTTGAATTTTTCCCATTGGTAAGAGAGGGGAAAAAAAAGATGATGATAAAGGAAGTTAGAACCACTTTTTATACCAGGTTTTTTTTTTGTTCCTAGTGACGAAAAGTATGATGAGAAAAAGCTATATTTTTATATAAACTACAGTGATATTCATGCAGTTTCACACAGAAGGAAATTTTACTGGAATGTTCAAAGACATTAAAAAATCTTTCAAAAGTATTGAAAACTCCTTGATTTTTTTTCTCACAACTTCCTTTTTTCTCCCAGCCAATCAACTAACCTTCTAATAAAATATGGAGAAACACACCCTAACTATAAAAAAATGAGACCAGGTGGTGTTTCAAGTGAAACTGGAGATCAATTTGCAAATGCCTCTAATTGCACATTAGTGCTTGTAAAACTTCACAGCAGGGAACTAAGTACAAACCTCACAGAAAAACAATTTTTTTCCCCTCAGAAAACCCTACTGTGCTATGCCCTGTGGGGGACACAGTCACCCTATTTAATTCAGTTTCTTGTCACGTTCAATATAAGAAAAACCTCCAGAAGTCTGCTCTTGTTTTAAGGTAAGACTAACTGGGCTTAAATATACTTAAGTAACTCCTAGGAAGTTGTGTTTTCCTTGAACTACATCTTCAACCCTTCCTAGAAATTAACCCAAAAAACCTCAGACCTATGCCTGACTTTTCAGGGCATAGTCTCAACCATAACATGTTTGGAGGTATTCATCTAGAGGAAGTCAAAACAAATAAAAGCCCCACTACACCAGTGACCAGGGAAGCCTCAAGGGGACATTTGTGATGAATATGGTTTCAAACAGGTCATATTTAAATGGGTAGGGTTGGAAGCACAGCCTGTTTAGAGTCTCAGTGTAAATGAGGTGTTGCTGGAAAGCCAGCTCATGGATATATCTGACTGATTGAATTTTTCCCTCATAGCCTGGGGGATGGTCATTTAGAGATTGGGAGTCCTTTCTGACTGAAATGAAAAAGATTTAAAATATATTTGAAGCTGACAGATAAGAAGCAGCAGGGACTACACACATTTCATGCACATAACTTTCTCTAAATATAAAGGATAAAGTAATAAGAGAACCTTAGAAGAATACACAAGCAATCCAGCCGCTGCGGGAGAAAGAATACTTCTCAAGGTTAGTCAGAGCAACAGTTTGACAAAGAAAATCTCTGTCACCAAAATGAGGGTAAAATCTGCTTGTTGCCAGCCTGTGGCTGATATTTTAAAGGGTAAAGTAATAAACTGCTCACAAAGTGACAGGGTTGGAGAACCATGAAGTCACATTTATGTGTTTGGGTTTATTAGCCTTGAAGACTCAGCAGCAAGGTAATTTTGCTTCAGCTTTCTTGTAACGGAGAACACCAGTCTGGCTACCTTCTCAAAATTTCCCCAAAGAAAATGTATGTACATACTCTGTTTAGTGAGTATTCACCAATTCCAAAATTTGGGATAAAACTAGGTTTAAGAATATGTCATGCAGACAGTCACCTCTACTTCCCAGAAATATCAGCCTTCATTTGATAGACATAATTTTTCTGCTTTGTCCTCATAACAAGACACTTTTACATCTTTCCTTCTGTCATGACTGGCCCAGCTCTGCTGGCTGGTGTACGTGAGACTGAAGCCAAAACTCCAGCTGCACTCTGTCAACTTGACCATTGAATGACTACCAGTCATACAAGGGTCATATGCTCCTGTATGCCCAGTAAAAAAGTCTGAAAAGCCACACAAAATCATTAGGAAAGGTAGGTCTTAGTGGTCTTTTGTGCCCAAGAACAGCTACAAAGTCCACGAGATCTCCAAATCTCCTTGTATAAAGACTCACAACAGTTTTAAATAGATACCTAAAAGTTGTAAGCCACACTTGGGAAACAAGTTTTGCTGCTACTCCACATGAATTATTTTTCCTTGGAAGTACACAGACTCACATATGTTGGTGTGAACGCATATTGTAAGCATCAGATGAAAAACACTAATAGTAATAACTTGCACAGTAAAAGCGACCAACAATGCAGATATTTCCTTTTTTTCTACCAATATTTCCTGGCAAAAACATACAGAACCGGCTAAGTGCCTTTTCTTTGTCAGGTAGCAGTTCAGGTGTCCTAAGCCATTTTTATGTTGTGCACTGTGACACCTTGCCTTTCATTCCATTTGTGGTAGGGTGACCCTGATCTTAAATGGCTACTCAACCATTAATGTTGTTTAAGAAATACAGAGGCTCATGCACATCTAATTAGTTGTATAACCAAGAAACTGACCATTTGAGTAGGAGAGACAAAAAAACTTTTACTGTCCTCTGAATCTGATAATTGCCTTGAGGAGTACTTACAGTGTACAGCTGTAGGCTTAGGAAAGTACAGTGGCCACCTTTTCCATTAAAAGTCAAAAGGATTTCGTACCTTATGCCCTTCACATACCTTTCAAAATTTCTGCAAAACTGCAACCTTCTGGCTGTCAGCCACTAACACTCACATGTTGCTTTGCCTCTGTCCATTGTATTCTGCTAATCGTAACTAACAGCTTTGACATGACATCAGTCCTCTTCTTCAAGCCTGATAAATATGAAACATAACTTAGACCAGACATTTCCCCTCTCGTCCCACCAAAAGGCAGGTGAGGGACACAGAAGAGCTGTTTGCCAGCCAAAGATGACTCCTTCCCAATCATCATCCATACTGAACATTTTGCCAGTGGTCTAATTTTCCTGAATGCATGCCAGTGCCAAGCAGCACCACTGCAAGTTTAAAATGGTTTAAAGTTATAAATGGTTTATATCAAAAGCACAAAAACCAAACAAGTGATAGGACACAGTCAGGTGTATTGCAGCCTCCTTCTCCACTGTTTCCCACAGGATCGCATGCCATGCTGCAGAGAAGGTAACAGCAGGTCCTCCCCAGAGACTGCCTCTAAGACAGCCCTTGACATCCAAAAATTCTGTATTCATTAAAGGCATATTGCATATCATTTTGCAGCCCTTCTGGTGGATATCTGTTCACCACTGGTACTCTGGTCATAGATGTAAACTAAACACTTAAGTTATTATCCCTGGAAGCAGTTTTATCAATGTCCACAGAATATTTTGAACAAGTTCTCCAACCCATCTGATACTATGCTTCCTGTGGAAGATAGACTTGCCTGGACCCACTGCAGAAAATTAGGGAGGCCTACAGACCGGACAAAGGCTGCCCAGAATGAACATGAGCAGAAACTGAAGTAGTGCAGCAGATTTGTACAGTTCAATGCAAACAGCATGTTGTCTCAGGAAGCTCTAAGAGGCTGCATGCTTGCCTCAGACATGATTGCCCTTTCTGCAAAGTTTCTAGCATGGTGAGGTATTACAGACAGGCAGAATAGTTTTGAGTATGGGAATTGGTTTTTTAGGAGATGGGAGGAGGAAGAGAAGAACATTGATCTGATGATGCAAATTGGTCTTTATGGATGCAGGCTTATACTCATTGGCTCCAAAAGGCCAGTAATCAGCCCCCAGAAGGAATTAATTTAATAGTGTAGATATACCCCTAATTAAGTTCATGAGGCTATCTCAGAGCCAGTAGCAGTTCTCTGGAACTCACAGAGGAGTGAGGTCCAGAAGACTAGAAAACATGATACATGTCTATGAGAGCGGATAAAGGCTGAGAAAGAGAATTAGCTTGGTAGTCCTAGAAAAATGAGCAAGAGCTGGTATGGACCTGCTGAGAACAAGAACAGAAAAACCCCAAAGAAAACCTAGACCCCCTCTTGGCAAATAATAGGGTTTATGCATAAGTGAGCAGCAAGAAATGTTTCCTTCAGTAAAACGTTTGACAGTTTCACATGATTCTTCCATCAGCAATCCAGAAAAAGGATATGAGTCTATTAGATGATAGGTAGAAACATATATTGTGGCTATTCTGGAAATAAATCAAAGAATAAAATCACTGTTGCTGGTTTTCTCCTACAAATATGTATTGAATCTACTTATCCTCAGGATCTGACTTTACTTCTCAGGTCTAAGGTCACTAGATGTACCTACAACTGAACTGTCAAAGGTCACGACAAGTTTTACTCTATAGAAATTCTAATATTTCAAGCCTGTTATCAAAAATTGTAACCCAAGACTGGAAGTCTGGATTTCCCAAGTTTCACAAGATCTCACACTATCTCTGAAAATTTATAGTCCTAAATCTAGAAATGAATTCTGAAACAATATTTTTCTAAGCTTAGTTACATCTGTAACTAGCAAACATCCAAATGAACTCAGTATTGATGCTGCAATGTCAGAATAGTGAGATAAGGATGAGGCTTTTAACCTTGGTATATCTGACTTCACTGAAGCATAAATCTTTACAAGGCACTTCATGCTGTTTTTAAAGTGCTGCATAGACACCTACTCTCCTAAGCAATAGCAAAATCAAGTGTAAGAGCTTGTAAGGTCAAAAAATAGGCATTACACTTATTTAAGGAAATTGTCTATTCTTAGGAGAACTTCATCACTTGTCCTGTGATTAGCGGAAGCCATTACTCGGGCTATTTGTTTTCCTACTTCAGTGAAACTACCTGTATTGTCACATATTTCTAACATAAGAATTTTGTTAGAAATGGGGATCCATTGGACTAGTATGCCCTGTACATACAAACTCTCTCAAAAGATTTTATAAACTTTTGAACTGCAAACAACAGAAAGATCAAACAACAGTAAAACAATAATTTCTGATAGCCTCCCATTTTGTAGATAGGCTTACCTGGAGAACAAACGGGTCCATAGGAATTTGTCCTGCACTGCATTACAGTGACATGATTACATTAAGGTTGAGAAAAGAGAAAAAACCAGACCTTTGATTAGTAAAAACATGGGTTTTTAAATACTTCTTTTAAATCTGTAAAAGATAACTTGAGAGCTGTAAGAGGGATATTTCTGAGGTAAGGTTATATGCTGAGGAAGACAAAATAGCTTTAGACACTATGATTGTTTCTTTTTCAGACGCAGGAAACCAACATTCAAACTTTACGACTGCTGCATAACCACAAGGACTCTGAAAACCTCCCCATGGCAGGTTTTCCTCTTTAAAGCAGAGAAAGGCATGGTAAGACCATAGGATACTGTCACCATAGCTAAAACTGGGACCAACTCTGCTCAATTATAATTTAGATTTAAAAACTAGACCAGAAACAGTCTTTTGAAGTAGAAACTCATTGCAAGTGGGAGGTTTCATTTTTTTTAAATCATCACTGAAATCTTCTGGTGGCATTGAAAGGCAGATCAGCAAATGAAGCAGAGTTTGAGCAATATGAGCTTAGAAGATGCCACAAACAGGACAGAGAGTCTCTAATCCACCTCAGCAACCTTGTGAGCAAGTGTCATGTTTGACTAAGTGGTTCATGTTGAGACACACCATCTGTAAGGAATATTAGAGACTCCAAGGAGATGTCATGCTTGATAAAGCTGGTAACGTCAATGCCCATCTGAAGTACTAACTAATATTTCAGAGCTCTGAAGAGTGGGTGCTCAAAGAACCAGTAGCAATGATGAGCTTTAAGAAAGCACCTGGGAATAGTGTTAATGAAAATGAGCACACTGGATGTAGTCTGTACTAAAACAGTTTTCATCAAACTCTTTTTTTTGCATTTTGTTTGCTTTTGTTTTCTTTCTTTTTTTAAGCTCTGTTTGGGGAATGACATCCCTTTTGTGTCACAACAATTAGTAGCCTAATGTTAATTTATTTGCTATCATTTCACTGTGGTGTTCATCCAATAAATTTATCTTTTTTTCATTACAGTTATTAATTTAAGCTGTGCTTGGAACCCAGTCTGTGCATGAAAACTTTAATCACCCTCGTTACTCCTCAGAAAACACACAGACATTTACTACTCACCTTTTGTTACGGTTATGAATAGGACAACCTTCTTTTCAGTTACATCATTCTGTGCTTCTTGACCAAATCTGAGAGGGAATACAGAACTGAATTTGATTCTGGAAAGTTACAATTAGCACTAGTGGTATAAGAAGCAATTTCATGACTCCTTGATATTTCAAGGGCTGATATTTCCTGACCCTGGAGTGGATTTACATGACTACAAAGATGGCTTTGAGTTTTGCTGGCCTGTACCCAGTACAGAATTCCCACCAATTCTTGAATTCTCCATACTGATACCAGATTTCTTTTGGCAAAGAGTCATCCTTTAGGACATTTTTGTGCTAACACAGTGATGCAAAGGAACTTTATTGGGAGCCTGAATTTTAGCTCAGATGCTAACGAGGTAGATGCGAATTAAGCCAATATAATTTCTTGGGGGGAGGGGGGGGGGGTTGACATGCATAACAGCATTCTGGTAAGATATTTCATACCCAGTTTTTCCAAGTTACTGGCCTTTCTCCAGTATCCAGTGCCTTGGCTTTTTGTGTCATTTTTAATGTTTTTTAGCATCATCTCAATTACACATGCAGCATTGTAGTTATCGTTAGATGAATTTCCCCTTTACTGTCACAAGGTAAACTTCACTAGACAAGGAATTTTGCGCCAGAAATAAACTTGGCCCATCCTAAACTGAAGAAGTTGGAAATGGACAGCCTCATTTGCAAGAGGATTAAATGTATGCCTGTTGCAGATGGAGTAAGAGGGAGAGATGCACTTCACTCGTAAGAAGGAAGTAGCAATATGTTTATTGATATAAGACAGTGATTTAACAAAGTTTGATAGTAAATGCAACAGTGAGTTAACAAGATTCGATGGCAAGGTACACTTGATTATTTCCTGTATAGAGGACAGGGTCAGACAAAACTGTCAGGGACACCCTCCTGTTGAGTCATGAGGTTCAGAAAGGATCTCCTTGCTTTCTAAACTCCTTCTCAGAGAGGAGTCTAGGTGCAGCTGGATCCAATCCTAGTCCCAGACTTGGTCAATGGTTTATGTCTAAAGGATTATATATGTGCAATCAATCCTTTATATCACTTAGCTAAGATTACCAAGTTTAGCATGCTATTAGTCACTTACCAAGAATCTGTTGCAGCAAGGAATCTCTCAACCTCGAGGAGTAACCTTGAGAGGCGTCCCTACTCAAGGGGAGATCCTGGTGCGCAGCCCGCTGCCGTGCAGGAGAGCTCAAAGGGCTCTTGGGCTGCCCACTGTTTATGAGGGTAAGATGATTGACTCATAGTCATATTTACATACAAACTGTAGATGTTAGTTTCTTCCAAATTTGGCTTGAGTCGGACATTGACCAGCACTGTGCTCAGGTGGATGCATTGCCTATTGTGGTGTTATCTGTCTCCCCTGAATCCACTTTGAGCTGGATGTATCCATCACGACCAGACACATCCATCACCGTTGCCACAGGTGGTTATCACTTGAGCAGGGTTACAGGAAAAGGCCAGGTCAGGGGCAGGAGGAGCACACCGTCACAATGCCTCATGCACAATAAACCAGAACACAGCCATACAATCTGATTAACAGGTTTTGATTTATCCTGTAGCCTTTTCTCATTTTCTTTCTCCTTCGTATTCATTAATAACATGCCTGTGAGTTTCTGCTAATGAATTAGACTTCAGCTGTACAGTAAGTCTTCAGCTTTTCTTCAGTTTGTTCTACTGGAGACATTGTTTGCTTGAAATAAACCCCTTTAGAAATGAATGAATATTAGTCCTAAGCCTGTACTTATGAATTAAGGCTTATTTGTGATACCAAATTGTAGCACAGATAGACCCTTTGATGTCATTACAGAATATTTTGCAGTGTTAAAACAAAGATGCAATGTCATCTAACACTGAATATTATGTTAGGGTAGACGAAAAAAGAAAACATTTAATTTTGATTAAGGCTTTTACGTCTTAGATCATTATGGCAAGATTTTTCCTCAAGGAAAATAGACTTCATTAAAATGTACATGTACTTTCTGTTTTACCTCACATACATTTCAGATTAATCTCTTTCTAAAATAACACCTCATACTACAAGTTGGCTCATTTGTGATACAAGAGGTTTGCTGTACCCTGACCATTTATTGTCCTCTGGCAAAAAAATCTTCAATTAATTATTTTAATCTCATTTGCCTGTGTTACAACTGCAAAATATCATTTTGCATTTTTACCAAGAAAGTGGGCAGAATCAGAGCTATATCCTCAGTAGGTTTAAGATGCTTTACCCTATGAAAGGTTTCATTTGGCCACAGACTGGACTGGCCCCCTCCTCTGTGAGTCATATATTGCAGATGGGTTTCTCAATTAAAAAAAAAAAAAAAAATCCAACAAAAAAACCCAAACAAAAAAACCCCAAAGAATTCTACCACAGGAGTTTTCAAGATGAAATTTTCCACTAACAAAAAACTTACTCTGTTTCCACATGCACAATCCTATCTAGAAGACAGGCAAGAGATATGAAGTTGTAACAGGCAACCTACATTAAAGACTTAAAACAGGAACACTTGCCGAAATATCTAAAAAATCCTTAAACTGGTTTCTGCAGCAGCCAGTAGTAGTTATATCACTGAATTATATAATTCTCAAGTGGAAGGTTAGGGAGGAGGCTAACGATGCTTTTTTGAACCCACTGCCCTTATTGGAAAGTGTGCCCTCATCATCCAGGGCAAGGCCACCAGGCACAACTTCTTTGGATCATCGGTTGCCTACTCCTATTAGTGTGCTTTGAATCATTGAATTTTTCAGACACCACATGCAGTAGGACCTTTTCTGGTAGAATTTGTTCTGACAAGCTCAGAATAGGCCTATATTCACCTCCTTTGTTGGAATTATGAGACTCTTTGCAGGTCAGCACTATCAAGACTGTTCTTTTATTTAGGGGTGTCGTAGTTTAACTTCAGCTGGCAATTAAGCACCACACAGCCGC
>NW_009226145.1:8146-16008 GCF_000690835.1 Fulmarus glacialis | reverse complement strand
AGAGCACAGCCCAGGGGAGCCCTGGCCGGGCGGCAGCTGCCCCGAGAGCCAGGCTGCGCTGGGGGGCTGCTCTCAGCCCTCCGGCCGAGGGGCTCCCGGACCTCGCGGTGCACACTGAGTCCAGTTAAAGCAGCCAGCGAAACGGCCGGGCCGTGTGAGGCAGGGGCTCGGATCACAGCGTGGGCACCCGAAGACCCCCGGTCCTGCAGGCAGGCTCTGTAGGAGTGCTCGTCTCAGGGTAGAAGCGTGAGATGTGGACAAATCTTTATATTTTTCCGAGGAGGAGGGAGGAGACAGCTCCATTGCGCAGACACCAGGCAGTGCTTGTACCCGCTATTACTGGAATAAAGAGTCACACAAAGGACCAGATCTGGAAAGCCATGTAGATCCTGTTGAAATCAGTACCTTTGGTGTTTAAATGCCCCAATTTAAGTTGAGTGTTTAGATGGGAAGTGTAAAAACCCTGTGGTGTGTCCTAAGGGTTATATTAACAGAAATATTAATGAGATATTGACAAACTTACTTCTTGGGTGGAAAGTGGCTGCTGACAGTGTAAGCATGTAAAGTTTGGTAACTGGAGCACCATCCTTTCAAGGGAAGCACAGGCATCAGTTTCAGGAAATTGCTTCTCCCCTTGCTGAGCTAAGGTTTTGCTGGCAGGATAGATATGTGAAACAATTTGAAACAATAACAAAGTAGATCATGTTGTCTTCTTCCTGTGTAGACCTCCATTCCTGTAAGCAGCCCAAACAAAAGAGACGCTTTTGAAGGGAGTGTGGTGGAGTCGTGTCAGGCTGGGTCTACAGTGAGCTGGAATGAGTGGTGGGAAGTGATGAACCCCCTCACTCCTACTAATCTCAAGGGCATGGGAACTAAAACCTGCTAAGGATGCTACTATTGCTATTATCAACTTCATTGTGATCATTTCAACGCAGGGAGTAGAAATGAAACCTGTGTGGGTGCACACTCAGAATTACTGAAAGAAAAGAAAGGCAGAAGTCCTCTGGAAAGCAAGGATCAGAGGATCGAAAGAGAAGGACAGAGATGGAGGAAGGGGAAAAACCCACAAATAATATTGATATACTTGTTTTTCCAAAGAATGACGCCAAATGTAATGTGTGGCTAAAAAAACAGATAAGAGACAAGAAAGTCCTAAGCTGGCTGTATTTAGAGAATTTGCCTGTCTCCGCAACCAGTGGGATGTTGCCTAGGGCTTGAGGGATGGTTGGGAGTGATCACACATACAAGTACCTATATCAAGAAGCAAGCTTCAGCAGCATCTATTTCTTCCTGCTCCTGTTCCATAAGCATATTGTGAGTATGAAACAGAAACCTTTTTTTGCACCATGAGCTGGGTGGCTGGGCCCGTTGACATCAGGGGAGTACATACAGCTTTGCAATTAGTTTTCTAAAAATAAGTCTTCTCTGCTTTTATGTAATCTAATCCTCATCAAGCACAAACTATTTGCTTAGTGCTATCAAGCTGGTATATATTTGAAGAATCCAATCAACATTAAACTTCTAATAACCTCCGCCCCTGTTCCAGCTAACCTCTTGTAATATGCTCCAGTCAGCTCTGAGACCTGAAAGAACTTGTCTTAATGTTTTTTCCCCTCCTTTGTTTTATGCTAATTGCTTAGCCTGACTTCCCTGGGGTATGATCTTGGCTGCAAAGTGCCTTTAGCTTAGACAGTCTCCTTAGCAAAGCTGTTTGGTAAAGATGACCAGGACAGTTCTAGTTGTCTGAGATAGCTGGAACTGAAATTTGCAGTCACAGGTGTTCATACTCAGATGGGAGGGATCACACCTGAAGTGATCATGAGCCATCATAGCAATTACTAATGGAAGATGGAAGAGGAAAATAGCTATAATATTTTAGTTTCTTTTGGTCTTTTTGGAGAAAAAAAAAGGCATTTAAATGTTCTTTTTTTTCTCCTCTTACCATATGTTGTGCTTTTCTCCATTAGAAACAAAAATATCAGCACCACATGACTGATCGGACCTTTGCAAGTCCAGCTTCGGGAATCGTTTTCCTGCAGGATAAAAGAGAAAATAGGCCACATTGGATTTCATTCTTCCACATGTTGCAATCGTATTACAAATATTTCAGTGTTCTCTTTTTTTTTCCTTCTCCTTAAAGCCTCCCATTTTAGGCACCAGGTGAAGCTGTGAGAATTTCATGCGTTCATTCAAAAAGATATATTTGGTTCTGCTCTTCCAAATTACTAAGGAAATCTTCAACCTATGAGCAAAGTTCAACCTAAGCTCTAAAACCTATGGAAAATAAGTGCCCACAATGATTTTTTTTTTTAAATCTCATGATTTTTAAACCAGTCTTAGGAGTTTGAAAGATTTGATTAATGCTTTTAAAATGCTCTGACCTGAAATAACACTCACAGTGCTCTAACCGTCCTTTCAACTCTGCCAAAGCAGTTCAGCAGTGGATCAGACCCTGAACTGTCAGTGGTACAGAATCACACTGTAGCATTTCATTCTCCTGTAGAAATGTTACAGGACAGTGAAACTAGAAGGGTCAGACACCTTGCAAAAGCAGAAAATTAAGATGGTATCATTTTGTGAGTGCAGTGAGTATTCTTTTCAGCTTAGTTGACAAATAAAATCAGAGATTCAGGCGAGGCTGGGGTGTTATAGTATGCCCTGGTCCAGCTTGAATTGAGGTTTTCACATACTTAACTACTGTACTAATTACCTAGACTGATTTGTCTTAACAGCTATTGGGAAATGGATTTTTGACATGTACCTCAGCTCTGAGAAGCGGTGTTATCCCCACTCATTTGGATTTACCAGGACTGCTCCAGCTGCATGAAGTATTTCTCAGATTTCGGTGAAAAAAACAGGTTTTGATGCTACTTTGTCAGATTTCATACAGCCACTGGGGCAGCTGAAATCTGTTCTGTCGTACTGCATCAGCTGCAATAAAGCTTCATTCACTGGGCTTCAGTGTGCTTCTCATGTGGCATAAAAGAGGGCATCAAAACAGCGGGACCACGCAGTTGGCACTTCAAGCTGAGCTTGCCTCAGTGTGCCTTTCCATAGTTGAAGCATTGACGAGAAATAACCCAGTCTTAAGAAGCCTGTGTTGCTGGATACCCAGAAAAATGTTTATTGCGGACTGAAATGCATTTGATTTAGTCTGAATAAACAATAATGCCAAGTCCAAGGGGCTTTCATGTATCTAGGTTTTTTCGAACACATTCTCTTTTCCTGCTGGAGATTATTTCTGCGTGCAGTATGAGAATTTTTTACATTTGTCCAGGATTTCTCTGTGTCTGGTAATTCTATCAAGGCCCACAGAGCACAGATTTTGGCTGCGTACCATGTATTCAGCGAATATGATACTTTCAGAAAATGCTGGACTTGCTGTGTATTTGTGACAAAGTCTCTGTAGCTGCACAGTGGGTCGGGGGTTTCTCGAGGGTTTTGGATGGACCTTCTTTGAATGTACAACTATGCAGCTCTTGCTTTCTGTTCTTTCTCAAAAGTGTTCGACAAATAATGCATGTACATGCCCTTCTATCAGTAAATTCCTAAAAATGCAATAGCCTTAACCCCGTATCTGACTGCTAACTACCTGTCTGTGCTGGATTTGAGATGATCTAGGATTTCCACGCACCATTTTCCAGCACTCAGATTGACAACATCAATGTGCTGCATAGATTTCAGTGAGGTCTTGACTCCTCCTCATTCCCAGGTCACAGAAAACTCGTCTGGGTGTGAGAATTGATGATTGCATGTATAGCTAGCATAAAATATTCAGATTTCATCACTATGGGGACAATGTTTTACCAAGACTTCATTTTTTCAGTACTCAGATTCACCTCCTCCTCTCTGACTGCAAATCCATTCAGTTTGAAATATCCATCCTCAGTCCTGTGTACTTCATCCTAGCTTTATATGTGGCTCCTTCCAGAAGTGTACAGCTCTTCTGACTTTCATGGGAGAGAGGCTCTCCCTCCCAAATGGCTCCTTTATGAAGCCCAGAAAACCGAATCCAGATGCCTGTTTGGAAAATTCGTACACAGCAACAGGGCAGACACAGGGTGAGACTAGACAGAGACTCTGCGTGTCCCGGAGCAGTGCAGTTTTTCCTGCTCTCATTTAAGTCGCACCCCGTGGCCACTAGTCTTACACCGTGAGATGTTTCAGCCCATTTCAGGCCGAGGTCAGGAGGGTACCTAACCAGCGTGAGGGCCTTGCTCCTCAGGGACAGGTTTTGTTCTGTGGCTCTGAATAGCTCTTTCAACCTCTAGTATAACTGATTTTATTAATTACTTTAAATTCTAGATGCACAGTCTGGAGCTGATCCTGGATATTGGCTGGGAGCTGGTGAAGGGACGTGGCGTGCTTGCAGCAGCTTACAGTGGGAAGCAGCATGTTGCCGCAGCCAGTTCCTTAACATGGATTTTACCTTCTGATATGGTGAATTGCATAACCCAGGTGAGCGGGGATGGATTCGGTCACTCCTCTCACCTCTCCTCCATTGCAGCGGAGCACAGCTGTGGCTGGTTACAGCCTTTATGGCCACATGCTCATGACTCCCTCAGTTGTTTGCCATCTAAAATCTTCATTCTTTCTTAGCTCCCAGACACTAGTGTTACCCCATGTACTTTCATTCTTTGCTCCCATTCTTTCCTCATCGCATTTGCCAAAATGAGCACCCAGGTTTCCTCTTGGTCAGGTCAGATTAAACAGCACCAGGAAAACACATGGTTGGGGTCGGGGACAGGACTGAATTTCAGAGGGAGGGAAGGTGTAGCATAGTTAATCATTCACAAACAGGGCCCCTTCTCTTCCCTGCGCAGGGCCAGCCGGGAAGTTATTGATCTGTCAGCAGGCTGCAGGGCTCTCCGCTGAGGGCGAGATGGAGTGGTGCCTTCCAAAGCAGGGATTGATTGCCTTGACGCGTGCACAGCAAGGGGGTTGTTGCAAGCGAGGGCCCACGTCTGTGCTGATCCCGGGTGCATCTGTCACAGGCTGACACAAGAGCAATTAGTGCTGGGCTGAATGTTTGCGCCGTTGTGCTGGTGTGGGGTCCCTCTTTGCATTGTTAATGCCTCCTGGCTGTTTTGGTGGTGTGGCAGAGAAGGAGAGGTTGGTTTTAGATGTATAATTTTTAATCCTGGGATGACTATACACATGAGGAACTTGCTAAGGACATAAATGTAAGAAGAGTCACACTGGATCAGACATATGCCTGCTGAGCTCAGTGTTATTTCTCTTGTGGTGGCCCATAGCAAATGCCTTGGGAAGCATGAAGAGGGCCAGTGTAACAGCATCACTACCCCAGGATGTTCTACCCACCTTCAGAGATTCCTGTCTCAGAGAATTCCTGAACCACTAGCCTGTATTTTCTCACCCCAAACTATAATCTGGCTACAGGTTTTTGCTTGTCTGTTTTATCCTGCCCCATTCCCCACAGGTAGGTGAATGCCTTGCCAGGGTCCATGAAGGTAACACAGAGTCTCCTCCCAGATTTGGGGTCCTGTATTGTTACAGAAACAGGTATTTTTTAGTGTTGGCAAGGAATTCCTTCCAAATTGTCTTGACAGGGATCTTCATGTATTTAGGTTTTGTTTTAATCTTCCTTTGCAACACTGGGTGCAGTTCACTTGGGATAATCTGATCTGGTCTATTCCTTCTCCTCTAGAAGACAGGCCTGACACCCTGCCTAGGACAGCTTGCTATGCAGTTTTATGAGGCCTCCTGTTGCGCAGCCCCTACCTTTGGCTGTTGCAAAATACACTCTCAGGTCTGCAGAGGCTGGAGAGGGACAAGGTTCCTGACATGAAGTAAAGCAGCACCCTTCGTTAGCCTTTTGGAGAGGTGGAAGGGGAAGAGAAACAGGGATTTTGTTCTTCTTTTTCTCTGTAGACTGGGAAGGGAACGGCAGGTAAGGAGAACTGTTGTATAAAGCCTAGTTAGCAAGAATGAGGAAAAACAGTACTTTCCTGTGCTGTGTGATGAGATTTTTAGTTGATTTAGCACTGGCTGCGGTCGCGTACTGCCTAAACTAGCTCATCTGGCCATTCAGGTCTGGATGTAACTTATGGACCGCATGTCAGTAGTCCACAGCTGCATGAACAGTCAGCACTGTGTCCTCTTCTGCCTGAATGTATTGATGTGAATTAAATGAATCGTGCAAATCAATAGAAGACAACCAGAATGGAATGCTCTGTTTTGCTAGATGAGTTTAAAATCGGAAATCATTGCAGCTCTCTCTGTAGACCTCTCCCTGCCCCCAGGTCCAGGGTACAGAAGGGTCACACTGTAGCAGAAAGTATGTACACAGCAGATTTCCATTTCCTCGGCAAGCTGAATATCAACAAGCCCTGCCCGGAAAGGAAGGCAAACACTGCTCTGCCGTCAGGGCGGTGGGGGTAGGGCCCTGCAAAGGAACTGGTTGTGCAAGTGGAGGTACACCCGGCTACCTGGGACGCACAGGTCTGAGCGGGACGCTGCAGATCTTGTGACAAACCAGTTCATATCGCTGGGCTTTGATTGCAGTGCAAAATGTTTATCCCATCATGCATACCTGTACATTTCATCTCAAGTGCTGCATGCAGCAAACAGAGGAACAATTTGGGGAGAGTGTACAACAGGTGGAAATGTTTAATCCACTGATCTCAGGCCAAACCTCCGTGGGAAGACATGGATTCTCCATGAGGGTTTGGGGAATGTTTGCTGGGTGCCAAGAAATATCTTCATTTAGAGCTGAAAACTATCCAACTAGACAGGGCTGAATTCATTTCTGACCTAAACACTCCCTGTTCCAGATGGGCTGGAAATCCTTAGATATGGGAATGATGAGTGCAGAAGACATAGCTAGAGTAGTTTGTACAAGGGAAGGAATCATTCCTCTCCTGAACACTGAACATGTGCAATAGGCATATCTCTAATTATATGATTATACCCTGTTTATACCTTGTCTTCCCCCTGCAGGGAGTGTCAAAATAAGTGGAAAGATGGGCTTGAGTTGCCAGATTGGAACCCCAAAGGGCTGGGCTCTCCTGTTTTGCGAGATTTCCTATGTGATAGTCAGCAGAACTGCAGCAGAATGTATGTACACAGGAGATTAACATTTCACGAGCAAGTTTAATACCAGCATTCTCTACCTTGATCATTTGACTTTGTAACCTTAATGTGTTATTAGCGTGGCTTCTTGTAGGTAATCCTTAAATAAGATCCTGTTTTTAATGGCCTTAAATACATTCCCTGTTTTTAAATCTTACATTATTTGTTCTTCCAATGTTTTAATCCTGCTCCTGCAAGCATGGACTTGACTACCTGCACTATTTTTTTGTTCTCTCCAAGTCCATATTGCAGGGGCTGCTTCCATTCCTTGCTTGTTTAAACGCTACTTCGGCCCTGACTTTCACACAGTGCTTCTTCCCTGCCTGCTTCCCTGCTGGTCTGTGGCAACAAACCTCCATCTGACATTTGTCGAAGCTGAAACAGCTTCTCCATCAAGTCCACTTATTTTTTTCTTTACTTTACAGTTAAAAGGCCTCCTGAATTACTTGCCTATTCGCAGTGCCATCTCTGTGTTGCGAGTTTTGTGTTGCTGTGCTGGTTGGTACCCCTCTGTCTCAAATTATGTCAGACTTTGGTCTGTATTACCTGTATTGGTTAAACTTCTTGGCCCAGGTTCTGTTCATTACCTGTGAGTAAACTGATCCTAGCCTATAAATTTTGTTGTGTTCTCTACCACTAACTTGTGGTTTAGATACTGAAAATACACCTTGTCCTGTCGTGCTACAATAATTGGCCTCTTTTTGTGTTGGTAACTAAAATCACCCATTAGACCGGATCTCTCTCACTGTGAAGTTAACCTTCTTCCCCTG
>NW_009226145.1:0-8122 GCF_000690835.1 Fulmarus glacialis | reverse complement strand
AGTAGCACCAGTAAGTCTACCAACTTATTTATATTTGCAGCGTTTGGACATTCCTACCTGTACTGGTTCTTTACTGCGTGGTCCTTTTGACCAAGAAACCAGTCAGCTGGTTGTGCAGTTAGCGAATGTGGCAAACAGTTCACATCCTGTGCTGGTTTTGGCTGAGATAGAGTTACATTTCTTCGTGGTAGCTTGTATGGGGCTGTGTTCTGGATTTGTGATGAAAACAGTGATGATAACACACGGATGTTTTCATTATTGCTGAGCAGTGCTTAGACAGTGTCAAGGCCTTTTTTGCTCCTCACCCTGCCCTGCCAGCGGGTGGACTGGGAGTGCACAAGGAATTGGGAGGGGACACAGCTGGGACAGTTGACCCCAACTGACCAAAGGGATATTCCATACCATATGACGTCATGCTCAGCAATAAAACTAGGGGGGTGGAAGATGGTGGGGGCTGCTGTTGATCAGGCTGGGCACCAGTTGGTTGATGGTGAGCAATGGCTTTCTTTTGCATCACTTGTTTTTCTTGGTTTTTATTTTCCTCTCTGTTGGTTTTTTTCCTTACATTTTTTAAAAATTTCTTTTTAATTATTAAACTGTCTTTATCTCAACCCACAAGTTTTTCTCACTTTTTTTTTACCCTTCTGATCCTCCCCCATCCCACTGGGGGAGAGAGAGAGAGTGGCTGTGTGGTGCTTCGTTGCTGGCCAGGGTTAAACCACGACACATCCATAGTCCAGAGGTGCGACTGGCAGGGCTGTATCCACCTGTGATGGTCAAGCAGCATGGATTGGGTGAAGTGTCACAGATCTGAGTCAGTTCTCACTATCTTAAGTACTACAGGGTGGTTTTAAAGACAATCCAATGGACTGTTGACCAAGAAAGCAGGTAGGAACATAAACTCTTCTGTGGACTGGCTCAGATTTGAGATCCCCAGTGAACTTGTGGTGACACTGACCGATTGCAGAGGAGCACTGGAACAGAGCTGAGCATTCATTTCCCCATTAGCCTTGAAAAGCTAAATGCACTGTATGTACTGACTCGGCCAAAGAGCTCCAGGTGGTACAGTAACGTGCAGAGGGGTGCGTATACGAGGCAGAAGAGCTTTGCAGGTGCACAGCAGGACCCCCACTGCAACCAGTGCGCCCAGTTCAGCACTACACTGGCCTTATCATACAGCTGCACATGGCAACAACCTCTCTTCACTGACATCTGTGTCAACACCAATTAAATATCAGTTCAGCTGGATCAGCAGCACTATAAATCTGGCCTGAAAGGCAGGGGATGCCAAGAAGTAGAGCGAGACGGTCCCAGTAGACAAAAGCTGCACTTTGTGCTGTGCTGCTCTGAGTACGTACAGCACTGGGCATTGTGGCTTCACCTCTCCCAAAATCAGGAACTGGGTCTCAGGTACAGGCCAGCTGCACACAGACATTGCCTTTCCGTGCTAGCATATAGGGTTTTCAACAGAAATCCCCAAATCCCAGCAGGGCTCTGGAGGGAAAGGATGGAACCAAATCCCCAAGTGGTGCTGGCATCGTGGGGGCCTTGTGGAGCATCAGCACCAGAGCCAAACAGGGGGACCTGTGGCTGCAGCAGGGATCGAGCTGCCGAGGGCACTGAGCCTCCAAATTGCTGCTGGCTCCCACAGCTACATCTCTTACTCCTGGCTATTCCTTATCAAGGGAGGTTCCTTCCACCAGAGTCTGAAGCTGTGCCTTTCTCCAAGCGTCTTTTCTCAGGAGTTGGGTCCTGTGTTTGCTGAGTCCTGGCACTTCTTTCCTCCTATCCTTTTTGGCGCTAGCCCCTTGGACCTGCCACAGTTTGACAGAGAACCGAGTCCTTCTGCCTGTTTTAGAGAACACGAGTCACAGACTGCTCCCTCCTCAGGAAAGCATGAGGCAGCAAGTTCTTGGAGCCACATCCTCAGGCTTCATTGCCAGAGATTCCAAATTAACCAGGGATTCTGCAGTGAGTTGTGGTCTGGATGTTTGCCATGGAAAGAGCACGCTGTTAATAGCGTTCCAGGCAGCGTGCAGAGCCAGCTGCTCGAGGAGGGGAAGGATACCTGTGCTGACATGGCTTGCTTTATTTTCCCTTGCTCTCAGGGCATCTCTTCCAGCTGGGTTTGAACAATGGCAGAGGGTGACTCCTGGCAGCAGTCAGACAAGAGCACTCTGCCTCTGCATGCACAGCGATTAAGGCTAGCAACTGTCTCCCTTCCTCCGGGGGAATTCAGACTCCTGGAAGATAAGGAACATGAAAAGGGGAGCAGAAGCACACCTGAGTATACACACACTCCCTGCTGCTTCCTCAGTGCGGAGAAGCATGGATAAACACATCCATGCAGGGAACTCTCCTAGCGCAGCTTCTCGCTCCAGGAACATGTGGCTCCTATCGATGCCGCAAATTGCTCTGAAAGACTTTTCAAGGACAGACTTTGCCTGCAGTTCTGACCTGTCCCGTCAGACTAACACCAGCCAGGAAGGCAGGCTGCTGGAAAAAACATAGCTCTGGCTCTTACTGCTTTGGCCTCCTCTGGCGGCTGAACGGCCGCTGCTTTGGTCAGAACATGCCCCACTTTTGGGCCCAACTGCATTTATGAGATTACAGCCTGCCTTGGGCTCTTCCCCTCCACCCCCAGCTTACATGTCTGATACAACTGTGCCAAGGAGGGAAGGGTAACTGTGTATTTCTCCATGCAGAAGCTGTATCTGAACAGTTCATATTTTAACCAAAGACAAAACTGAAGCCCCTAGGAAATGACCAAGTGATGATAAAGGGATATATCCTCTGCCACAAGCTGTTTCCACCCGTGCAGCGCTCTCAGATTCAGACACACAGTACTTAAAAGCTGAACTGCAGCAACCCCTAGGTTGGACACTGCCATTCTGGATTAAGTTTTAGGAAAGATGCAAGAAACCATTTTTCCAGAGCCTGCTTCCCCCTCTCAGGAGATGGAAGCGTTATCTCCGTGACCCAGGAACCTGCTCACTCTTCCTCAGTGATTGCATTTAGGGAGCAAAGCACTTAATTTTTACTCTGTGCATGGTCAAATAATTTTCAGATGCCGGTGCACTTCCTCTGAAGCACACTCCTGCGAAGATAGCCAAACATCCCTGTATTATCAACACTGTTTTCAGCACAAATCCAAAACACAGCCCCATACTAGCTACTCTGAAGAAAATTAACTCTATCCCAGCCAAAACCAGCACAGCTTTTCTCACTCACCCAGGGGGTTCAGCCCCACGGTTCAGTAACTCTCATCTGGAATGCCATGCTACCATCTCCATCTTCTCTACCCTCACTGACACAAAAAGGTCCAGCTGCACTTGTAAGAAAGCTGCACTTTAGGAACCTGGCTAATTCGCAACTCAGCACAAAAATATTTATGCTGAAATGTGTAACAGAAATTATTGGTTAAAAGGAGCACAAAGCTGGCTTTTATCAAAGCCCTCATTTTCTCTTTGCACTTTTATGGCAAGTTCCACTCATCTGCTGTGGTTTCTTTCCGTGTCCCCCAGCAGCTGCAAAATACTTGGTGGTTTTAGGCAAAATACTTGGTGGTTTAGTGTTCCTTTGATTCTAGGGTTTGCTCTTTATTAACCTGGCTTTGCGGGAGGCAGGGAAGCATTTCCCTGCACTATTTTTTGAAGGACCCCGAAGTTATTTCCTTGCTATTGTTTCCTTTCCTCCTACTTGTCTTGTTCCTGCCAGGGAGTGTAATGTCAGGCACGTAAAATGACCTTCAGAGGATATTCATAGAAGATTTCAGATATCCCTCTTCTCCCAAACACCCATGCATTTTAGAAACTGCCCACGTGAATATAGCAGTATCTGTTCACACAGTGTTAACAATTCTGCTCTGTACTGCAGAGGTTTAGGAAAATAAGCAAGGCAAGATATGTAGGAGATGTAATGCCAAAAATACCTCTCCTAGCAAAATTGGCCTTGCTTTTATCAATCCACAGCTCTTTTCTGAACTCTGCTGAGCTCCTCGTCTCCACACATGGTGGCAGCAGGTTCCGCAGACACACTGAGCTGAAGGTATTGTAAAGATCCTACCTTAAGCCCTTCTGGCTGTCTACGTGAGGACTAGCAAGAATGGCAGAGCTCTAGAACACAGCAGGGAGGCAAACAGCGAAGTCCTCCAAGCTATTACTTCAAAGTCCATATTGTCATAACTGCTCTGCCAAAGATTTCTTCTGTTCAGAGATGAGCAATCATGGAGATACCTTGGGTGTTATCAGGCCCAGAAACCAAGACCTTTTTGTTGACTTGCAGAGCTGGGGAAAGAGGGAGCCTTGAATTCCAGTCCCTGCTCCAAGCACCACTTATCTATTTCAGTGAAATGCACTTAATTTAGGGAAGGAAGAGTGTGAATGTGACCTCTCATCAAGGGATGACTTGTGGCAGTTACCCAAGACAGCTCAGCTGATCTCACAGCTTCCTGCTGCCAAAAATGGTAAGACCTCCACCCTGCCATTGCCTCCCGATTATCTCACGCAGGCTGCAGAGCTCAAACTCCCATGCTTCAACCCAACAGCCCAAGAAAAGAAGTGGTAGCTTTACACTAAGTTAGCAAATTGAAGAGTCTTGGCAAAGGCAGCAGCTGGCTTGAGGGAGAGGTTTGGGTGGAAAAGGGAGCAGAGAGGTCACAAGGCGTCAATGTCAGCCTAAACCCAGACCATGGTTTTGGGGCTGTGAACCAGTCTCAATACCCGAGTCAGAGTGGAGCAAGATTTGTTTTTACCCATCCTAAATACATTTATATTTATAGTATATAAACACCTAACCAGTACAAACAGGCATGCCTTAAATTCCGTTTGGGGAGCAATTAGACAAAATTGTTATTATTTGCCCCCACCCAAAAGCAGCACCGAGGCAAGGCCCTAAGTGCCGGAGGTCTTGTGTCCTCCCATGCACAGTCCTCACCCACCTCACTGGTGGGATCAGCTGGTGCAAGGGAGCAGGTTCATTAGTATTCCCTCTCTTGGCAGTGCTACAGCTTAACACAAAATGGGTCTTATGAGTAAAGTCTATGCAGCTATTTAGGTAGAAGAATCTATTTTCAAATTAATTTAAAAGCGACCTGCATGTGGAAATGAGGGTTTCTGCTCTGTCTTGTTGTTGATGATAAAGAAAGATAGGCTGCAAGATGAGTGTTAACAGGTCTTGTGTAAGGACTTCCCGTACCTAAAGGTTGGCTCTTGTCTATCCTTCTTTTCCTAAAAGTTCCTGCAGGCAACTGGAAAACAGTTTTTCAACATGCTAGATAAAAAGCAGTGAAAAGATTACGTTTATTTGTGAGACTATCTGAATTTTTATTAGCTCTCATTAACACAAAAACAGTTCAGCGCTTCATTAGATGCTCCCAAATCTGATGTTGCTGTCTGTTGCATAAACACAGCAAACCTTCTCCCTAAGGCGAGGTTTGCTGACTGCAGATATTCTTCCTCTAAATTTCGGTTACCCTCACAGTGAAACTGTCTGGGCTCAAATTCCATAAAGCGATGCTGCCTTTTCCCTCTTCACCATTTTTTCCCTCCTCATAATTCTCACTTCAGCTCTCAGCATATGAACTGGCCCAGGTGACGGGCTCCTGAGCACCAAACTGCAGAGCTCTACTGCATGGCTGCACCTTCACCAGCACCACGTCTCTGCCTGTGCTACTTGGACTTCAAGGGTGTCTCCCATGGCTTCTCTGAGCTGCAGGAAGCCAAGATCTTACCTGAGCTTGAAAGATCCCAAGATCAAGCCAAAGTTTCCTCCCGTGAATTCCTAACAGACTGTATACTTCTTCTTCGCATTTTCACAATCTTTGTGATCCTACTTCATATTTAAGAGTCGGCAGGAACCAAACCTGGATCCCATGGAGGATGTATCCATTCAGCACATCTGTCCTCTCACACTGAAGGGGAGGAGGAGCTTTCATTACTCACCATCACTGAGCAATGCTGCACTGAAGTGGATTCAAATTGCCGCAGTACTGATGTGAAGGCGGCCTTTGACCCGAGGTCTCCCATCTCAGTTCTACTGACTGGGAAAAGCTGCCGCCACCATCTCAGCTCCGTCCCAGTGCCACCCACCGACTACTCCCCAATATCAGGAATCTACATGTACAATTTTTTTGAGAAGTGTCATTTACTCAGCATTCATCACGCTGATATCCACAAGCCTGTTCTGCACAGCAGTGTCTTCAAAATGAAACTATTGCGCAGCACATTTTATATTTTAGTAACATTGACTATAACCTAGGTATTACAGGTCAAAACACATTCCCTAATAGACAACAATCTAAGTGAAAGTGTGAAATTAAAGTGACGTGATCCCACTATTTCATTGTGCCTGTGCACAACCCAAATGAAGCTCTCCTGCTCTTCTAGGTACACTTTGATGAATCTGTTCAGTTACTGGGCTTAGGGCTAAAAGATAAGAAGGGCAGGAGGAAAGCAGTTTTCAGGTCAAGTGTGCATTTGACATGTTTAGCAAGGACATAGCACAAGACCTACCTCCTACCCAAGTGAGAGCCTTAATCACCAGACTACGGAGTTATGCCTCTCTCCCTCCCATTAATAAATCATGACTGACCGCAGCAGAGGTTTTTGATAGAGCAGCCCCAGAACAGCCAACACCTTGGTTGTTCTACTTCTACATTAAGGCAGAGTCTCCAAATCATAAAAGTGCAGATGCTCAAGCACTGGAAGAAGAAAGGACTTGTTTCTCCCTCACCCACTGTCAGGATGCTTTTCTGGAAAATCTACCTGAGGCTGAGCCTGCCTTACAGACTCCTGCCAGCAAAACCGTTTTAGTAGAGGAGCGAGGAAAAGGTCTTTCCCACAGCCTTGAGGCAGGAACATCGCTAATCTTTAATGACAACCAATCTTGATTTTGGTGGCAAATACAACTTCATCATCCCAGCACAATGACGGTTGTGCCTTTACAGCTGCATTGGTACCAAAAGTGTTTATTAGCGTAGCATACTGATACACCTCCTGCAGTAAGGCATGTCCTCTGTGACCCAAGACGATCACTGTAAAGCTGCTGTATACAGGGGTTTGCAAACAGGGAATGCAAACTGGACCACAATTACTGAAAGATAAATACAGTGAGAACCACGGCTGCTGCAGCCTCCTTCAATTTTCAGTCAGGTTTGTGCCCATCTTTTAAAAGGCAGAGACCAAAACTGGTCACAATATCCCAGCTGTGCTCCTACCAGCTGCTTTTACAGAAGCAAAATTCCTTCCTGACTTTTCTGTTTAATACACACACGGCTGTTTTGACATTCTTCAGCACTGAGACACGCAGTCACTGGACAATGCTTGTCCAATGATTCAAATCCTTTCCAGGTTGGAATCTCTTCATTCTTGCTGCCTGGAAATACTATGATCTTGCACATTTTCTTTATTTGCCATTCTATCAGCCTATGCTGTCTGCAAACTCTACCTGTATCTTACTTTATTTCCAAGTACTCAGTTAATAGAACTGCATAAAATTTTAGTTGAAATGCCTTACACACACTCATATACTCCATATACTCTTACAGGTTACAGTTGTCAAGTAGGATGAGGTTTTAGAGAACCTAAATGTTACGGTTTGGGGCAGGGAACATTTCTTCTGAAAAATCAACAGAAGATACAGCCTTAAACCCTGTAACTGCTTTGGCTGTAGTGCAGACAATTTAAGCTGCTACAATGATTCAATGCAGCAGTCCTGTCTCCCCCTCGCCCTTGTGCCAGCACCCACATTTACATGGCTGTGTCACAAACCGATCAGCCTGAAAGACACCTTAGCACGTTTGAAAAACAACAGCCACGCAAGGAAGAAGTGACAGCGAGCAGCCAGGGGCTGCTTCTAGCAACAGTGGCAGAACAAGCTATTTGGCAAAATTGTCATGGTGAGCTGTCCCTGCAGGCCACAGGGGACCCTCCCACCAACGACGTCCTTCCCATGTGGGCTCAGGTGAGGAGCTGGCTGTGCTGGTGCCGTGCTTCTTGGTGCAGGTCAGTCTGTGGATCTGGGCTGTGGGGTGACCAGTTGGGCTGCAGGTCAGTCAAGCCGTGGGGTAGCCAGGCTGTGGCCAGTCAGGTGTGGGGCTGCCAGGCTGTGGGCTGCCATCAGC
>NW_009226144.1:151379-151600 GCF_000690835.1 Fulmarus glacialis | reverse complement strand
GGCACCGGGTCCCCACCGACGCTGCCTCGCTCCCTCCGGGCGAGCGCCGGGCCCTGGGAAAAAACCGTCAGGCGGAGAGGGGGAGACCCGGAGATGGGGAGCTCTGATTTCCCCCCCCTCCCATCCGATGGTAGGATGCTGGGGGAGCGGCGCTCTTCCTCAGAAATATGGTCTCCCAAGATGCTAAATAAATGGGCAGGAGTTTCCCCGAAATGGGAGCC
>NW_009226144.1:46013-151335 GCF_000690835.1 Fulmarus glacialis | reverse complement strand
TGGCCGTCGGGTACCCGCAACATAAGCAAAGCTACATGCTCGCCCCGGCGGCGCGGGGACCGGAGAGCGGGCAAAGGTGTGCAAAGGAGGGGGTCTGCTCCTCTCACATGGCTACGCCGAGGACGGATCTCGTTAGAGAGCTTCGTCGGAGACCATCTGCCGCTCGCGCGCATTGTGCCTTCCGCAAAAAGCAGCATTAAGTCATTCGCTCGCTGTCGTGTGGGAGGCGAATTTGTCATCGGGAACGATGGAGCTACGGGATCTCTGTAAGTAAATCTGTTGTACTTTATCCTGCTATTTCAGCCCGGGCACAGATCAATAAACGGTGTCGAGGAATGGCAAAAGCAAATTAGTAACAACTGTAAATAGCGCGAAGGATTTCTCAGTTTTGTTTCGCATGTAGCGAGACGTGTTCTTCCTAATGGTATCAGGCATCAGACAAACTAGTTAGCTGTTTGCGTTGCCTTGGATTGTTTAGCCTAATTAAGATTAGTCTGTAGAAGGATGCTGTATTCTCCGAGGCATTTCAGAACGCCTCTGTGTTTGAAAAGGAAAGCAAACCACATGGAGCAGAATATCACAGGCATAGGTCCGAGGTGCCCATATGTAGTCACCAGCATTTGTGGTGTCGGTGTAATAATAACAGGCACGTTATTACAGTGGTTTGTCAAACACTAGTTCAGACCCTGAGCCAAGAAAACACGAGTTGCTCATCATTCATCACTGCGCTCAGTGCAGAGAATCATTGCTTTTCTTGCCCTTTATGTTCTTTTTTTTTTTTTTAATTAATTTCTTCTTTGGAGGAGGCTTTTAAAAAACACATTTAATTCAAAAGCTTTCCTGTTTGTTGATGAAACAGGTTAGTACATGAAAAGTGTGGAGAGTTTCCTTTTTCACCATTGCGGGGCATGAGTTAGAAGTTGATTCCTTTGCCTGTCGGGACTTTGCTTTTGATTCTGTAAAGCAGAAATGGTATATTTAGAAGGGGGAGGGGGAGTGTGCAAATCTGTCCCTCTCTAACCCTCTGGGGTTACTTGAGTTACACCAGCCATCAATTCGGCTCAGCATTGTTCGTGTTTTATCAGGTATTTGCCGTTAGACTGGGAGCTTTGCTGCACAGAGCTCGTGAGTGACTCTCTGCTTAACCCTCTCAGAGGCTGTAGTCATCTTATCTGGTTTGTGAAAATACATAGGAGAAAGGACAGAAATAGGAACAAAAAGATTTAGAAAAAACTTTCTGTATTTTCACTCTGTGCCTGAGCTAGTCATGTGTATCAGGAATTTTATAGTAACCAAACTAGGTGCAAACATCATATGAAGCTGGCTGCTTTTTAGGGATCCATTTTTGGTGTCCTGTGTTCATTTTAGAACTAAATGCACAACTTCCTTTCCCAGTGTTGGGAGCTGCTGGGAAGTCACATTGCTGCCTGGGAATCTCAGGCTGAGGATGTGATGTTTTTTAGATATGGCTTAACTGGTCAGCTTTGCTCTTGAGATACTGCCTTGCAAGTTGTGGCAGGAAGGTGTGTCGGTGGATCGTATCCCTTCAGTTAAAGGAATCGGTGTCGCCTCAGAGTTAATGCCGAAAAGAATTGTCAGTGTTTTCAAGAACTGTTTGATTAAAATAATTTAGAAAAATACGGAACATAGAATTCAATGCATCAATACAGTGAGAGTGTCTGTTGGTGAAGGCTATGTTAAGCTCCTCTGTGTACTTTTGTGTATTTAACCCAATGTATCACAAATGCAGGAGGACCCCTTGTTAAGCTTGAATTATTGCCTTTTCTGAAGGCATAGGTGTAAGGTGTAAGTCACTTTTCTCTGTGTTTCCCAGGGATGTTTGGGTTGCCTTTTATTGAAATGATGGCCCAGGTATCCTATGGCACTGGGCTTAAAAACAACATAATTTTCCTAATCTATGCAAAGAAGAGATAACTGTTAGCTCTTATTGCAATATTTACTTTTGTTTAGCAATGATGCAAGTGCCAAGAATGACATTTTTTAAATGAAGCAGATATTTAGCTGCTATGTCACCTTCCCCAGGGGCTTGTATCATTCATTTGTGTTTACTTAGCACTGATGTAGCTGAAAACCCCATCACGTACGGCAGTCTATGCAAAGAGATGTGCCCACTCCCCATCTTGGAGGTGGATGCTTTGATCTAGGCTGAGATATTCCATAAAAAGCTGAGGGAGAGCTTGGACTCTTGCACACCTGGGCATGGTTTGTTCCTGGCTCCAGGCTGGTCATTTTGAACACCTTTGGGATGCCTCAAAATTAAGCTCCATTGCACCTTTTGGGGTTTTTATTTCTATACCTACTACCTTCTGCTTTATTTTCTGATTGATAATGTGAAAGCCTAGGAGAACATTGTCTTTTAAGGTCACTGCAACTCTTTAAGATGATATTTTAGTTCTTGTTAGCGCTCCAGGGATATAGTTCAAACAACAGAAACCTCTCAAGTTCAGTCACTAGCATTAGGCAAATACTGTGTGACTGGTAGAGTTCCTATATCTCCCATAACCTTGTTTGAAGGGATTTGTTTGCTTGTCTATCCTTGTGCATTAGCAGATAAAAGGAGGGGGATGGGGAGGGAGAGACAGCCTGTAACTGCTAAGCTTTGATAGTGCACTGGATCAGTCAAACCACAGTGGTGCCTGAGGTAGAAAAATTTGTGTTGCAGTCAAAGGCACGCTTGCATTAGATTTTTGACGTGATGGTGCAGAGAACAGTTGCTTGTCGTTAGTGCTTGGGGGTGATCTATGTGGGAGAGGCATTTCAGATTGCCAGGCTATAAGAGTTCCAGCAACAGAGGAGTTGAGTAGGCTTCCGTGAGAGCTGTGGCATGCTGGCAGCAGTTGGGAGGATGCAGAAGCTGAAAAATGCTATCTCGGGGTAGCTTTAATTGGTTGCATTGGAAAACGCTTGGTTTGATGGGCTCATATGTCTTCTAAAACGCTTGGTGCCAGACCAAATTGGCGTACCTCCATTGACTTACGCGAGAAGCCACCAGACATTGATATGAACTTCAGTCTTATGCTTACGTTTTTCTTGGAAGAGTAAGATTTTTACAAAGGCAGCGTGTTATTTTTCCTTTCCATTTGCCTCAGCAACAGCAATATTACAAACCTGAGTGGAACGGGTATTCCACAGGTTTTGACTTGTTTCTATGGGCTTTAAACTTAATAGGTTATCCTTCATCTGCTTACAGAGCCTCATTCTCATATGTTAGTCTATACTGGAAATGTAGAACAGAAATCCAGAAGGGAGGCTTTATGCGTATCCAGAAATACTCAATTTGAATATTTCATTCTTTCCCTGG
This sequence comes from Fulmarus glacialis, assembly GCF_000690835.1. Lineage (NCBI taxonomy): Eukaryota > Metazoa > Chordata > Aves > Procellariiformes > Procellariidae > Fulmarus > Fulmarus glacialis. The sequence goes on along the minus strand of NW_009226144.1, from coordinate 148,013 downwards.
ATCTTAACCCTCTTTCAGTTTCAGTAGAAACATCGTGGTCATTCATGTTCTAGGTAAACAGATGCTAAAGCCACCAGTCTTCAGTTTTGCCTCAGTTGTATTTTTGTTTTCACCCCATTATTCAAGTAAGTAGGTACAATTTTTACGCAAACTACAAACCAAATACTCTTCGTTAGGTGGCTCTGATGCGTGTACGTCCAAATGAATTGCAAACAGTCATAACTCCAAATGAGACTAACAGCTCAAATGAGAACAGATCCTTATTTTTGTGTCTGGAAAAAAAACATTTTTAGGAAAAGTTACTCCATGCTATGTCTTGGCTTACATAGAGCATCATGCCAAGTCACAGAAGGCTCTCGCTCCCTGTTCAGTACATGCACACTCGCATCTCAAATGGCACACAATAAAGCAACACCAAGCACAGAATAAAAATGGAACAGCAGTAAAACAAAGACGAGTGAATCATGAAAAGCCCATTGATCTGCTTTACACCCATTTTGTTCAACATTGTGCAGTGCTAATCTGAAAACTCCTGTGCGTCACAAAAAGTTTTCAGAACAATAAGAACTGTCAATTCCAGCAGATTTTACAGACCTGTCATTATTCTTCCATTGTCTTGAAGCACTAAGTGGCGTACAGAGGGAATTTTGGCAGGAGTTCAGGAGTGGTCTCGTAAAGAGGAACTGCGTGTCACTGCCTCACGTATGTTATCATTTGCAATTAGAGTTTAGCCCAGCGCAGGCCCCTAGAAGCATGTCTGCCCCTATGCAAGTGTGCTACTTTTATGGTGCTCATTTATTTGTCTCTTAAAAACAGCACAACCACAAACCACCGTTTTTTACTGATCTTACTTGCAAAAATGTAAAAGCAAGAAATTATAGATGTCTTTCTAGAATTTGACTTGATGTCTTCCAGAGAACTAGAATACTGTAATACATTAATATCCTGCCCCACCTGCTGCTCCTGCGGCAAGGCGGGAACAGCAGCAGTGATGGCTACAAGCAGAATTTTTTATTAACTCCCTTTCTCTTGAGATGGTATCGCTGGTACTTCTCTTGGAGCATCTGGGTCCTCCCCTGATCTACTGGAGCAAAATTTCTTCTGCTCTGCCCTGTGTTCTTTCACTCCAGATACCTTGCCCCCCGGGTTAAGAAAAAGAAGCATGCACCCCACACACACCCTACCATTAGGAACTACAGCTTCTCTTAGGGACATGCCCTTGGGAGGAGAAGCATGATAGGAAGAAAGATTGACTTGGTATCAGGGAGACTCAGTTTTAAGTTCTTTATCCAGAATCAGAGGCCATGTAACTGGACAGTGTTTTGTCTTCCATGCTTACTCTTCCCAGTGTAGCATCATCCAGATACATACCTCACCCAAATTAAATGAAGATCCAATACGGTAAGGTCATGACATTCATTCTGAAAATGAAAATATGAATTGAATTATGCATCCTTGGTATCAGTAACTTGCAGAACCCATACGTATTGCAATATATCTCAGCATTTTGAAAAGTCTGCAGGGCATAGATCCCTTTTTTGTGGACTTCAAATTCTGGCAGGTCTCGCTACTTAAGAATTTAGTGGTTTCAAAAAAACATGTGAAAGTCAGACCTCAGAGAGTACAATATGACCTTCATATAAACTAGAACTTTGATTAGCTGTAGTTTGGGCGTTTTAAACTCCTCTGTAATGCACAAAATCAATCTTGTAATGGGATGAAAAAGGAGATCTTCATATTAATGCTAGCACGCTATCAGAATCAAATAATATACTTTTATCGTGAATTGGTGGACTGCTTTTATCAGCGCTTTTGATGTGGCAAAGAAAGTTTTGTTCCATAGCTACAAACCCAGCTCTCTTAGTCTTCCCTTCTCTTTGAACTTCAATGTTCTTAAGACTTGGAACATCGTGATACAGAGAGCAGCTTTCACAGCTACGTATTTCAAGATTCACGTCCAAAGGCACGTTAGAAGCTCACAAAGGGATTTTCTTTTAAACGAGGTTTTCAAATATATGTAACCTTCTGGCTTGACCTCTGGATCCACTCCCAGTCTGCATTTCAAGAAAAAGAATCTACCCACATATGATTATCTCCAGTAAGATCAAAGCTGTCACTGTATTCTGACACCTGTGAGAATGAAATGGACATTAAAAAAAAAAGTGGGGGAAATGGTGAAAAGATTTGAATGAGTTCAGATTTATAAAAGACACGCACCCACGGATCTTGGAAACGAAGGGAAGACCTTCAGGATTAGCTGCAGCTCTTCTGTTCAGAAGCAGCAGAACGTTTCTTTATTTGTTAGCCTCACCAAGGTAATTAAATAGACTTGAAAACGTAAACAAAAATAGATTTTTCTAGATCCCTATGAATATAGCTCTGCGAGCACTTTGCTGTGAAAGTTAATAAGGTTCTAACTTTAGACTGGGTTTTCTGCCTGGTGCCTAACAGAAGCCACTGCAAAGGATGGTGTTATTTTATGCTGCCTTTGGAGGCCCTCATCGAGGTGTGGTGTCTTTCCCAGTTTCCACCCTTCTCTGGCAAAGGTGTAAATTGTCATAGAATTATCCCAGCTCCAGTAAATACTTCCTGAAGGACTGCCATGGCTGTCCCGGTAAGTATCTGCAGAGCGAGAAATGCAGCTCTGTTCATCTGCTTATGTCTCCTGCTGTCCTGTGTGAAAGCAGCAGAGTGACTTTGCAGAGCCTGTCTGCCCTCCGTGTAGACAGATCATGGGCATAAGGCACAAGGGAGTCAAGGTGTGCATTTTTCTGTGTTGTGTCCTTGCCTCAGCACAACAAGCCACAGCAGAGCCCTTGGATTTTGAGCAAGCTGGAATGTGCCAGAACATGCTGGAGCTACTGCCCTGAACCCCCTCCAAGGGAAGCATGTCCCAGTTTTTGTCACCCCCACAAGCTTATCACCTCGGCATCTGATAATTCAGCACAATGCTGAGGAATGTTGTGGCTGGAAGAACGTTGCTCTGCAAGAAAACTAATTCTGGTCCCTGTATTCAACACAAGGGGTTAAAACGTACTTGTGGCACTGGCCACAGGGAAGGGAAGGACCATAGATCAACTAGTCTTGTCTTCTGACTCTCTCTGTGCCTTCACAAGGGACCTTCTCCACTCCCCCTCCCCATACTCACCTTTTGTAGGGTGGAATTAAGCCGTTTGGCTGACAGAACCTCCACTCAGCTTTCAGAAAGAGGAGCCTCCCTGATGTGAGACTCTTTATTATCTGTTCAGGCTCTCGGGGTCATGCTTTGAGACAGCTTCAGCTGCAAAGAGGTACATGATTCCCATGAAACGTCTCACTTTTACACCAGTAGCTGCTTCGGTGCATAGAGTAAATAGGCAAGGGCTTGAGTTAGAAATACCTCTGATTCTTTGTAACTGCAATGAGAAGTTGGATTATATTTATGTGTTAATAGTTGGTCTTGAATTTTTCTGCCTTTAAATGCTATTATAACCCTGTTAAAATTTTAATAGAAGAGTGGAAAGTCTATTCACAGTTGTTTCACAAATAAATTCCTTTGTTCTCACTTCCCAACTATCTTTTAAAATGCCCTGTTCAAATTAACACCCTATCTCAAACAGCACCATGATGTTTTGGGGTTATGCTTAGAATGTCTTGAGTCCCATTTTCAGTTGCAAGTGGAATTATGTTCATTTCTAATGGTACAAAAAAGGTACAAATGAATCTCAAAATAAGTTCTGCTTGTTCATACATGAAATTATATATCAGCCCACCTCTGCATGCAGGATTTCCATCATTTGAAAGTCATGGGCCTCTACTCCAGACTGAACTTTGCACCAATCCCAATAACAATTTTCACTGCTAAAGGTTCTAGCCCAGCAAATTTTAAGGCTTTGAATTTTTATTATATATTTAAGGTATAAGCTAGAAACTTCTAACCAAGAATTTCTTTGGTGGAGTAAATATCAAGTGTTTCAGGCATACACATCTGAGCATTAGCATTTATCATTGATTTGGTAAGACAAACAATTGCTGGATGTGTGTCAGATTTTTTGGATTATAAAGCACTTTGCTGTCAGGTTTCAACCAAGAAGGAAATAGTCACCTTTCTAATTCTGGTAAATATTATTGGGTGTTAGTAGTTGAATGAAACTTGTTTTCTTCAGTCAGAGAGATACATGTCAGATTTGTAATATGAAAAGTATAGGAAAGCCCCACGGCTAATTATATGATTTTAAACTTAAACACCAGAGCTCGGTTGCTGCTTGTTCCAGAAGTTTGCCTGAGCTATGATTTAAAGGCTTTATTGCACCAAAATCCCAGAGGTTGTTGCAGTTTGCAATAGTGGGCTGCCAAAAGATAATCACAGTGTGTAGTTCTTGTGATTGTAAAGAAATGTGCACGTTTCATCATGATCTCCTGCACAGGCAGGCACCTGGGCCTGAATCCAGATCCTTTCAGATCATGCCCTTGATCTGGTGTCCTCATCATTGCCTCTGCATCATTAGTGCTGGCAAACCGTGTAACCTAACGAGGGGATTGTGCATCTCGGATGCCACAGCCCATTTGGAGCATCTATCTGTGGCCAGTGCCACAGAGCACCCATGAAAGGTGAATGCAGCAGACTGTGTGGGAGTTTTGGTGCAGAGCACAGCGGTCCTGCTTTACAATTCCAGTCGCCTCTGCAGTATTCGTTGCTTATAAGAACATTGTGCTTAGGGTGCAAACTCAGGAGCTGCTTAAATGGAACACCAGTGCAGAAGGCGAAACCTTGGCTGTGTTGGAACAAGTGCTAAAACTCCCATCAGTTTCAGGCCGGTCCTCAGGATCAAGGGTTGTCTTTCTTCTGGAGCGGTCAAATTGTACCATGAAGTCAGTCAAAAGGCACCTCCTCCTAAAGAAAATGAAAGATGTCAGAGCTCTATATGAGTCAGGCGCAAAACAAGCAACAATTTTGATTACTGATATATAAAAAAGAATGTTTGTTCCACCAGGGATAACGGCTTGTTGCTTGCTTTGCTCTCAGGATGCAGGGAGAAAGGAAGAGAAAGAAAACACTTGTAGCCAAGTTGGCTGCTACAGTCCAGCAGCACAGTCAATCAAATTGTTTCATCATTCCAAGTCATTCTGTAATAGCACTGATTTATCTTGCAGCCATGCAATTGTCCCCTGTTGATAATTCCAGTTTTGTCAAGAGATGGCAGAGATTTTGCTGAAAACCTGCAAGCTCCTCTTACCTGCAGCGAACAGTAGGAGAGCAGAGTAAGACTTCCTCCTTTTCATTGATGCCTATAAATAGTCCATGCTAACCCTAACAGCCTTAAAGACGTAGGGAATCTTTTTTAAAAAAAGAATCCACTATTTTTAAAACCACATTGACTCAGCAGAAGTAGACGTGTGCGGTTTAGATCATGGTAGGTTGATAATCAAAGCCTGCTGTGAATGCTTAGCTCTTTAATTCTGGCTGTAACATTTTACATTTATTTTAACTCTGCAGTGGACTGGCACAAGTCTTGATATAATGGTCAGAAAGAAGGCTGCTACGTTATTGTATATGTTAAAAAAAATAATGTCTTAGTTACAGTTTTTACAATTTAGTTTTCTGTTTCTTCAGTTTGCTCTGTGTATGTGAGAAAGAGAGCAGATAATTAACCAAAGTGCATTTAATTTATATCTAGGAACAGGTTGCTTAATAACAAATTCTGTAGTTCTCTGTTGCACTAAGCAGAACTAGTCACAGGAGCCATTTTATGGATTTCAGTGGGATTACTCCAATATGCAAGTGCTATCCAAACATGATTTGAGCTACTTTGAAAAGTGTATGAGGTTTCATAGGAAAGCTGAGTCCCTTTGGTCTTGGGGACAGGAGGGTTTTCTTAATATGACACTAGTATGCATGCATCCAATTAGAAATTATCGGAAAATCCAATTTTATGTAATAGGAGGAGATAACCAGGATGCTTGGCATTGCTGATGTAAGAAGAAAAATGGTTTGCTCTGTGTGTACAGATGTTATAAATAATCTAGGAATACTTCACCTTTTGGTTTGCCCTATAGTCCTAGAAGACTTCTTACTAATGCAATTCACAGGCTCATGATTGAAAATGTAAATTTCTGCAGAACATGCAGATCTCTGTATTGCCAGGTTATTTTTATTTTTCCTGTGATTCTAGGCAGACTTAAAAGGCATCTTAAAAAAAACGTAGCTAAATTAATACGTATACCACACTGACAAATGTATAAGAGAAGCAAGGCTGCACAACAGCCTAAAGGTGTTACCTACCATTCAAGTTATTTTCTTGCTGGTATCAGTCTTGAGGAGGAGTTGAGTTCTGAAAATATTTTACCTGTAAAAAGGTTTTTGGTATGAGTTTGAAAAGAAACAAAAAGCAGATTTCTATTATTTTATGCATATTTTCAGGTTTGATAGAGAGGAAGATTAAACTGTGTGTGTTTGACAGCAGCATTTGATCACTTGAGTGAGATTCTGTCTGCTCTGCTCTTAATCCTGTGGTAATTCGGGATCCTTAACTGGCGATTTCTAAACACGGTAATCCAAACCCCCTGCAGTCAGTTGTGTTGGTCTCATCAAGAGCCACACTGGACTTTCTGGTCTTTAAATAGAAAGTAGCTTAACCTAGCAGCCAGTTAAGTGTTGTTAGATTTTCTTTTAAATTAGTTTCACCTGTCTAGTAGTTGGTTTCAGTGTAATGTTTAGATGTCATTCTTCTCCTTGCGTCTTTTGAGGATGGCCTTACTGCAGTAATGATGAAAATTATCCCTGCTTAGGAATCCCACCTCTGGCAAAACTTCAGTTAGCATCATGAAAAAGAGCTTTCCTGTACAGGCTGTTCACTTTGCTCACTGATCTGGCAGACTGCTGTTTCCCCAAGTGCTTTGCTTTAGGAACACTTGCCTTGCCACAGGGTAGATAAGAGAGAATACTTCACAGTAACCATCAAAGATTTCGTTGAAATATCAGCATGAGCTGGCTACGACACCTCCAGTGCAGATATGCTACCCTACATGTTCTAGATTGCTAGAGAAGGGAAGCCAGTTCTTAAGTGTGTTGCAATTAGTTGGATCTCTTTTTAAATACTAAATCATGTCACCTTACATTCCTCTCAGTTTTATTTTAGAAATTCATTCCTAAGATAGAGAAATTTAGAAGCAAAAATACCAGGATAATGCTATAAACCCAGTGGTCCTGTTTTCAACAGTGCGAGTATCAGGAATTAGGCTGTAGATGTTTATAGATGCCATCCAGTAGCTTTTCATTGCATCAGTGGGCACTCAGGTTTGCTCCAGCTTACTATTAGAGAGGCATAATAAATTTTATATTGGCCCAATTGATCTTCACTCAGAAGCTACCCTCCAAGCATATCATAGGAACAAGCTGCAGAGACACACATGATACTAGCTAGCAAGCTAGCTATTTATTAGATATATGCTAATTTAACATGTATAACTGCTGCTCTCTTCTATCACGTAGAGTGGCAAGAAGGTCATCTCTTCTGAAGATCTTTAGTATACTTACTTAAAACCAAGAAAACTAGTAAAGGGACTTGTCTCTAAAGCTCTGGAAAGGTGAATCAAAGTTGCTCTGAGTGTTACCAGAGCAGAATGATGGCCAGAAAGTACTCAGCAAGATCCAAGAGAGGAAAGCAGTGTGCAAGTCCCTGCAGCGTTTGAGGGCAAAAAAGAGTGAACAATAGAAAAAGCAGAACTGTAAGCCAAGATTTGTTGTAGCTGGCAGTCTATGTTGTGAAGGGAAGAAAGAACATTCATGCCATATCCAGAATGAAAATACGAAGACCAACCTTGAACAAGAAGGTATTTGTATTTGGCAGGCATGCTATCTCTGAGAAGCAGCAAAGGAGAAAGCACTGTCTCATGGTGCGATTGGTGACTTAGTCAGACTGACACAGTCTGCTTCAGTTCCTCCATCCACCACAGATTTGTTGTGCCACCTTGAACCAAGCAAGGGAACTTCACTCTTGTTCCCTGGCTTTCCGCCTCTGACACACGTGAGCAGTAACGCTGTCCCGACTTGATGGGATGTTGCAGGTATAAAAGATACTGAAGATTCAATGCTGTGGTTCAGAGCAAGCAAAAAATAGACTTGAGCCTGTAGGGTTAATGTTTCTTTGCAGAGGGCCTGCAATAAAGTTTATGGATGTAAACCCATTTTATTAGCCAAGAACACTTTTGAAGTTAAAGCACCAAGATTCTAGTTTCTTAAAGGAAATGTGAAAATTCCTTTAACAAAAGTGGTTTTGTAGAGAGGCAAGGACAACCAGTGCTATGTGCTAACCCTGAAATTGTTCCTGATGTTCAATTAAACTTATTTCTGGCTCACTGGATCCAAATGAGGGCTATCTTTCTTTACAACTCGAATTTATCGGTGTTAGAGCCAAATTTGGGTGAGAAAGAGCTAAAATGTGAATAAGTATACTTTATAGCATGTGTGAAAATACATGATAGGCAATAGCTGGGCACTGTTAAGGTTTAGACTAGACCAGTGATGCCAGCTTGGTCGTTGGTTGAGCAATGTTGGGTCAAGTAAAAGCTCAAGGTCGTGGGCTGCTTCACTGTTACATGATTGGGGTGGTACTGAACCATGACCAGAGCCAATGCGTCCTCCTTCTGTGCATGTACCCTTTCTCAGAACAAGATGTAGGCCTGCTGTGTCATGGGAAGGCTTGCAGGGTGGCTTCCTGGGGAGGGAGGAATGAGGGAACCCTCAAAAAAAGCAGAGGGAGGGAGGAAAAGAGAGAGAACAGGCCGTATGAATTGTTTTGGAGGGAGTAGGTAGGTCACCTTCGTTGAAGTGCCCATTACAGAGGTCTTTTCTGTGTTGTTTCTACAAGTGCTGGGGTTGGAAAAGTATTTGAGTAAATCTGGTATCATTTACATTTTCCAGTGCTTCCAGTTACATTGGGATGCTTTAGTTCATCAAAATAAATAAAAGACAATGTAGCATCTTCCCTGTGTTGGCCAAATAACAATCATCTTCAAGGAAGAAAAGATTGGAAATACAACAATAGGCTACCAAAAATACGCCCCCGAGTACAAAAAAATGCTGAGTCCTAGGATGTTTCTGCTGTTAATGCTTTGCTTCTCCACCCCCTTTTTTCTTTTTCTAGCCTAATAGTGGCAACTGATACAATAATGGGCTACTGCACAATTTTACACCTAAGGTACACAGTCACATTTAGAACCTGACAGCGTTCTCTTTCTGGAATAGGAACGCTGCTTGCAGCCCACAACTGAAACAATTAGCTATAAAACAGAAAGCAGCTTCATAAAAAAAAAAAAATTGTTCTCCAGCTTACAGATACATTTTAAGAATTTGTTAAAAGAAAAAGAAAAAGAAAAAATTCAAGTAGACAGGTGAACAAGCCTCAGAGTACTTAACCAGATCTTATGGGTTTTGAGAATATAAATGATTTAAATTAAAACTCATTTGAGAATATGTAAGAGAAGAAAGGGCTCTGACAACAGCAGAGGGAGCAGAATAGAAATGGTAATGTTACTATATGTACCCACTTGCACTAAAAATAGCAACTGAAAGGAGGAATTTGAACTAAACTCTATGAACATGTATCCTTATAGCTCTTATTAATGGGTTGTTCTGTTCCGCTCTCAGTTTCTCTTGACCCTTTTCTGAGGGTTAAATTAATCCCTGTGCAGCTCAACTGAGGATAATGAAGTTGCCCCGGGGTATGAATGTAGCCCTTGGGTTTGACCTACAGAAGGCTGAGCCTCTATTCTTCACTGTGTTTTCAGGCAGTTTTGTTTATGTTGGACTAATTAAAAACACCCTCTCCATTCCTCAGGCTTATACGCTCTCCTGCGCAGAATAAAGGAGGTTCCAGTGCCTGGCCTCTCTCAGCCTATCCATGCCTGTGCAGAGACATGGTGGAAAACACTGCTAATGATGGGAACTTAATGTCCCTGATCATGTTTGTGAGCAAAAAGGCGCATGTTCTGATGGAGCCGATGTGGGCAACGTTTATGATGTGACAGACAGTTTGGATTCCTACAGGCTGTTGCTTGTGTCTCTGGAGCAATAGGTACTGCTTGCATTTGGCCAGTAAGACAGAGTCTTGTTTGCTGGAGGTGAAAGCAAGGCATTAAACCACGTGGTCATCTGGAATTTGATCTAGGGTAGATAGAGTGGTATGCCTGTTCCAGTTCCTATGTGTTAGATTTTTAAAAGGTTTCAAAACAAATGTGTTTCTTTTAACATTTAAATACGTCCACAAATAGTACCAGTTTTGGGTCCAAATCTGGTTTTATCCAGTGTGAGAGACAGATTGGAATCTGGTCCAAAGTCTCCCCGTTGTTCTGAGAATTTTGACTGCAGTAACTTTCCTCTTTCTTTTCTTCCTTTGACACACTTTTCTACCTCACTTATCTTTTATTCCCACATCCTTCTTTCTATCATACTAGTGTGCAGGTACCACATAGTGGCCAAGCAGAGGCTGGTGCTTTGCTGCGAGGCATCAAAAGCAAAATAGCATTGAGAGAGAGGGAAGTTGCCCTCAGGAGAGCAGAGCAAGAAAGCGTTTGGCTCCTTTACCTCAATACCATGAAAGCTAGGTGGAGCCAGCCAAATCCACCCTTCCCTTCCCCTTTTTCTTCTTTAACCCTCTAAATTGTCTGTGAATTGGGGTTTAAGATGGATTTAAAATAGCCTGTGTATATTAGTTTAGTCCTTCACAAATCAGGAGACTTGGCACATCTGTCTTTGCATAAGCATTTCATTTCAGTGTTCAGTAACAGCAGAGACAGACAGGTTTTTTGTCATGGACAACAATGGATGGCTTCTGACAACTTGGAACTCTCCAGAGGTACTGAGACCACCATTGTACTGAAATTTGAGAAAGGTTAAGTTTTCCTTATGGTCAAAACCAACCTGTGAACACCAAAAGGGAGTTTACAGGAGGTGCTTTACACATACCAGGGATGTTTCTGATGGCCAGGCTGTGTGCTGGTCTCCTTTGCTGCTGTAAGTGTTTGATTACTTGCTACCATCTGTCAAGAGGGTATTTTCAGACAAAGGAAAGACTGGTGGGCTAAGCAAGACTTCCTTCAAGGTCTATAGTTGTGTTGGATTTGTTTTGCACTGATTCTAGAGAATGCTGATTAATATAAATCATCTTGTATTGCGACACTTGACCAAGGCCTATAATCATGCCACTACTTCAGCTGTGTCTGATTGAGAAGTCCCCAGATTAAGCAGAGTACATACGGTGAGGAGTCCCCTCTTTGCCAGCTGGGAGGTTGAAACCAGCTGCGTTCTGAAATTTGAAAGAAGGAAAGAATCTGTGAACTGCTTTATAAAATGGTCTCTTCCTCATTACCCTAATCACATAAGTATGCTGAAGGCTGCAATCAGCTTGTTTCCTTTTTTTCTTTTAAATCAGGCACAAGAAAGGAAAAGACTAACGAACATTAAACTGAAAAGGATCACTTGGGTCATCAAGGTCCAGTCCCTGGAACTCAGTAATAGACATTAGAGCACAGGAGACCATTAAACTTCTATTCCATCTGTCTTGTGCATGTCTCAGGACACAACATTTCCCAATGCCCTTTAAGCCATGTAGATCTACATGGAGAACTAAGTGGCCTGTATAATGTGCCATAGTATAGATCAAGAGGACTGCTTATCTCAGGATTTCATTTCTTAAAAGAAAAAGTCTCATATCTGAAAATTACATTTCTTAGATGAAGTTCCTAGGTAATGCAGAGGAAAGCAAAAATACCCAACATTTTTAGTTGCCCTACTGGATCTTGTTCTCCTAGGCCGAAGTGGCATTGGTTTAAACCCTGAGTGTGTGAGCAAGGCCCATCAATGAGCACATGAGAGATACTAATACTACCTGTAGCATTAGCTTCTCCTGTCCACTCTCTTAGATGTAGTAGTTGCCAGTGTTCAGTGCTGGGGAGTAAGATAAAAGGAGAATGAATGCATGGAAGGATTAAATGATGTGTCCAAGGTCACAGAGGCACCTGTGGCAGTCAGCAATTAGATCTATGGAAACTAAATGTTAACACAGTGCATAAATTAAAGGGATGGCCTTCTTTCAGTTGTTTTTTGGTATTTTAAGTGAGAAAAGAACCTGCAGGTAGTATCCAGAACTATGGTCCTTGCCCAGTTTTTAACTCACCTTTATTCAAGTAGTGCAAATTGGTAATATCATGCCACTTGTACTTAAGCAGAATTTCTGGGTATCCATGAACACGTCAAACTCCAGTCTAGTACTTAAACTCAGCCTGTATTTTCTCATTACTATTTCCATAACGTTTCTCTTCCTTTTAAGGAGTGTTCTTATTGCTGTGACCTCTGTCAAAGCTTAACAAATGAGGCATGGCTTCACCAGCAAAGGCTTGGGATAGGGGCTCTGTTTGCTTTCTGGTAGGATAGGACAAACATTTATGTGATCAACACGGAGCAATAGCACAGTGGTAGCTGGACCAGATCTGGCAAAGCACAATAGAAGCATTGAATCTGCAAATACAAAACTTGGTTAATAATGAAGTGGAATGAAGAGTACCATGTTCTGGCTATGGACCAATCTGGGTGCAGAAGAACTTTGAGCCCTAGAGGTCCCATAGTATGCTCCAGATGTATGCATTAAGGAAAAGAAGAATTATGCAGTTGTGGATATAGTGCATATGTGACAAGACCCTTTATCACAGTAGGTTGATCCTGTGAGATCCTGAGCATTATCAGCTCTCAACATTTTTGTTGTCAGTTGTAAAGAATAAGAATGGACTCCTAGTGCAGGAGACAAGACCAGAAAATTCTGCCCCCCAAAAAAATTTAAAAAAAAAAAAAAATCTAGGAGTCTTTTGTTTTGGAGGAATGTCTGTGTTTAAAATGTTACTTTACACCATTGCGTATCTCTGCCTTGCATGTAACATCCCTGCTTTACCCACCAGATGAAAGTCACATCTGTGGCTCCATTTGTCTAACAAGCAGTTTTCCTGCAGGCTCTCTAATACTTACCCTGGGGGAAGTTTGCAGACCTTATCCAAGAGGAGGAATGACTTTGTTGTGGCTTTGACATGCTCTTTAAACAATATTCAGAAGCTGTCTGAAACCACATTATATAAAGAAGATCCTTTTTGTGAGTCTCAGTGGAGAAAACAAGTGAGAAATTTCCCTGTTCCATTTTCTGGCTTTGCTCTGTTTCCTAGCCAAGGGCTAGGAAGCTGTTTAAGTCATAGGGCTCAGTAATTAATATTAAAACAAACAAAAGCAAATCTAAAAGACTTTCTGCTGTTCTTCAGTGTTCTTATTCACCTGTTCCCCTCATCATTTAGATGGCTCCCAGACTGGCATGTATTTAAGCTATGTCCTACTTCATTGGTATTTGCTGTACAGATCACAGAATACATTCCTCATCTGACAGAATAATTTAATCCTTGTTCTTTAAACCACTTACTGGAAAATGCTTCTACTGCTCCTGCTTTAAGGCCTGCCCTGCTTTCTCCAGCCCTGTCCTGTGAGCTTGCAGGATACGTAAGGTTGCTAGCTAGTGATGTGGCAGAGTGCTGACCTACTGGGAGCTGATAGCTCGTTTAGAGTTGAACCCAAGGCACTCTCAGGAGCTAGTTTTGAACCCTGAGCCTCCCAGTGATTTATGGCAGCAGTTACACTCTTGCATTAGTTGAAATGGAAAGTGATACAGATTTATGATGCTGGGTTTGATTGCCATTTTCAGTAGGACTTTATCTCTGATTATGAAAGAACTCTTATTTTCAGAAAATGAACCATCGAAAGCTCTGTGAGAATAGTCCTAGGGAGTGACAGCCTCTAAGTAGCCACCCAAAGGGACTGCCAGAAGCTAGTCCCACTACCTCGCACTGTCCTAGCAGTGCAACCCAGCCTCTGACCTGAAGAAACTGGCACAGAAACCAGAGGTTAGTTCCTCCTTCTTGTCTCCTTCGGGCATGCCTGTAGTTTGGTGATGTAAATGTCAGCCTGCACGGAGCCAGGCTTGAGATCACCCGTCCGTTTCATTCCTGGGACCTAGCTGTAGAATTTGAGTTCATTTTTGAAGTCAAATACACTGAAATTTCGCATTAAAACTTCTCCCCTGCTTGAAAATAATGGTTATGTTTACAACAGTAACAGGAGCAGCCAAATTTTCAAAAAGGAAACCTTTTTGTTGTTTTGGGGGAGTGGGGATGATTGTTTTTTTTGTAACATCAAATCTCAGCTTGGCCTTGGCAGGGAGATGCCATGCTGCTGCGGCTGGAACAAGACAGAGAAATGGGCTCTTCAGGTTTGACACCCCTTTAGCTTTCCGGCATTCTGGAGATCCCCAAGGCCCCATGGAAACCAGATGAAACAGTTAACGTAACCGACCCTTGCAGGAAGGGAACGTTTAGGGGGGGAAAAACATTACAGTATTTTCTTTTGGAAAATTCTACTATTGACATGAAAAACAGCACGGTAAAGGCAAAGATGGATTGCAAATTTTGACAGCACCGACAGGTAAATATTGGCTTTGTGCAAACAAGTTTCTATAAATAACCCGTCTGCTCCAGAAACTCCACAGATGGCAGCAGGGCTGCCGGGGTATTGATTTACCCACTGTGCTCAGTGCAGAAAAGCACAGCTGTCAGCTTTGCTGTTCTTCTCGTTCTGAGTGTTGCTTCTGCCCCTGCTGAGAGCTGCGTGCCTTGTTCACCATTTTTCTTTGGCAAGTAGAGATGAAGATTAAAAGCCCAAAAGAAATAATTTGAAAGAAAAACCTGCCAAAACAACAAAGTATAAATGAACAAGTGCAGAGAGTAACTATAGAGAATGCTGTATATATGTATTCCACACACCAAAAGCCAGCAAGAACCTGTCTCTTTTGCTCAGTCTGTATCAGGTAATTTAATACAGCTCACAGGAGTGGTCTGTAGAGGTCCAGGAGACCATGGGGGGCTTGAAGGGCAAGGAAGGCTTATGAGGAAACAATAAAGAGTTTGTATATCATGGGGAGTAACAGGCTAAGGTTAGAGTTGAGGAGTAGAACCTGGTGCTATCTTTTGGGAGGCCTTACATGCAAATGGAGGTTCTGCCAAAAATCCCTAGCACCTGGAGAGGTGACTTATAAATAAATGCCAGCCAAATAGGCAAACGCTTAAAATTGTCGTGGTTAGGTTTTTGGCTTGTATGACCCATTTGAGGGCAGTCTAAATCTCAGGATTATGATTTTCAGACATTAGAATCAGCCAGTGCAACTACCGTCTCATTAACAAAAATGTTGATTTACAGGCATAATATCTGAAATTGCTGTTTAAAGGAACATCTTAGATAGACTTCATAATCTCAGTTCTGTAAAAATGTTTGCCTGTGGTGCAGGTTCGCTCCAAGGGCTCATCAGTAGCAGAACTGTGTATCTCCTGGGGCAGATGCAGGCATTTGAAGGCATTTTTCTGCTGATTTTCTGTGTAATTTCTGTGTAGTTACACAATCAACCCAGACAATGAAAGTTCCTCTGTCGTTATAGCTACATCTGCATCAGGGATTTTGTCCAGAATTACTGGGTGCAGCTTTTTGTTGTCATTTTGTCTTGTGTGGTGGCTTTGGGCTTTTTTTGTTTGATTTGTTTGGTTTGGGTTTTTTTTTTAGTTAGCTTGCATAACTAAAGTTGCAAAAATTAAGAAGTTGAGATCTGGCCTAGTTGAAATAGATGGTTACATTGTTTGGGTTTTTTAAATTTGTTTGTCCATTTTGTGGACTTTAAGTTTGGGTGGTGCGAGCTGGATTTCAGTTCTCCTCCTGAGCTTGCTGTGAACCCTCAGGAGTCCAGAGTTTTTCAGCAGAGTTGCTCCTGGCGCTTGCAGTTAGCGGCACCTTTAAGTGCTTGCCTGGATGGAGGCCTAGATCGGTTCATTTGTCCTATTTCTGCCTGAGTTTTAAATGATATCAGGAAAAGACAATTCAATCAACGAAAAGTATAAATCAAGAGTTATGTGCTTACATAAAATTCAAACTTGTCGTGATTCTGTCTCAATTTTGGAAAAAATGAGAGTTGCCAAATGAGAAAGGATTTTTCCCAAGATAGACCAAGAATCTTTTATGGGAAAAGAACATGAAAAAACAGGACTGTGAAAAGGACCATGCAAATACCTTAGAATTTTTTGAGATAATTGGCAGTACTTTAACTATTATTCAAAGTAATTACTATACAATCTAGGTAATTCATAAGTAGTAGGGCATGAGAAGTTGTCAAGAGGAGACTTCTGTCTGAGTTACAGAATGTTTCTGGGCTGAAGGAGCTAGATGCTAGCCATTTCTGGAAAGGCTGCATATCTATTGCCTTTATTTTTTTTAAAGCATTTTTAAGTATTGAGTAAGGAATCTCATGTGTGTCTTGTAGAAGAAGTTACATTGTTCCATCCAAAGCTGTTCTTTTCCCATACTGAAACTCTGCCTTGATTTGCTGAAACAACAGGCAGAAAGAATCGTGGTTTCTGAGTTGTAGGTCAATAAATTCACAAATACAAGGACAGGTCAACAAGCTTGCTTTGTGTGTGTGTGTGCTGTTGCCCATTGTGGTTGTAACTGAGCCCCACACAACTCATACTGACACTAAGACACCAGTGTCCTACTACCATCCCTGTCAGCTTCTCCAGAGCTTTGTGAGTTTAGATGCTGCATTCTTCATCTTTCACAGCTAGATGCATGTGATGAGGTATGCAAACTACAAACTGATCTGAATATGATGTGCTAAAGGTTTCAATACTGAATACATTTCAAGCATTTTGTTAGATTTTTCTCTCTCATGTTATATAAATATATTGTTTTAATATAAATACTTAATCTCAAGCTGTCCCTGAAATCAGAGTTCACTGTCTATTTTGAAATCTCATTTCTCATGTCACAGATTCAACAGAGGAATAAAATACCAATTTGTGTCTGCTCAGAGAAGGCGGGGAAAAAAGGGCATCCTGTAAGAGTATAATACAATATGATGTCAGTTGCCACTGCCTTGTACTACTTAGAGGTTTAGTGACCTGTGAGCTACCGTTTCCTTGCTCTCTCATTTGAAGTACAGTTCATGACATTTTCATTGTACTGTTATTGCAGTCTTTTTTCTTAAACCTGATCTGGGGGAAGAGAGGGAAGAGTTATGTGTTCAAAGAAAGCAACATCAAAGTATTCCCAGCAGCCAGTCAAAACTTCAGCTGGAATTAATTCTAATAACTCTGTGGTTGGTGATGTGGACTGTTTACATGCGCTAGCCACCTGCCTGTCTCAGGATATTCATGGATAATTGCAGACTTCTCTGAGGTCTTTTTTTTCTTTTTTTCTTTTTTTTTAGGAGATGTATTTGTGTTTTCTGGTACATGTTAGTCAACAATACAGAACCAGCAGTGTCAGATGCTTACTGTAATAGCTATATCAGAGGTCACTTGGAATTACAACAGCAAGGTTGATAGGAGCCTCAGAAATGTTGGGCAAGAGCATTAAATAAAATTAAAAAGTAGAAAGTGATCCTCTACACTGGATGTAGTCACCTAAAGAATCTTAAAAGCCTGTCCACAATATATGTTCCTATGCTAGTGCAGAGCAGTTATTAGATTTTAAATTAATATAATTGGTTTTTTCAGCATTATGTTCCCTTTTTAAGTCACTAAAGTTGCTCCTAGTTTATGATTGTGAGATCAGAATACCTAAAAAAGAAAAAAGTGGATAATTGTCATTGTGATTAATTTTAAGTCAAATTCTCACAATTAAAGGGAATTGCCAATTAAAAAAATACAAATATTATCCATTGATAATACAAGCAAGCATATTGCGTGAATGAACATTTAAATTGCACTGTGTACTGAGCCTACATGTATGTGCAGTAGTGTACATGTATATACATTAGCAACAGACCTGTACGTCCTCTGTAGTATTTTCTTGGGACAATGAGTTTTCATCTCTCTCTGTCAAAACATGTCATGCATTGCAGTAAGCTAATGTTTTCCTAGGTTAATCGCTAATCTGCCTGTGTATTGGTAAATATGTTGCCATGGGCACTGTAATAGCAGAACTGAGAGATGAGCTTTCGCCTGGTTGAAGCTGAAAAATGCCTATTTTTGCTTTCAATACCCACTTGCTCAATCACAAATGAGGATAAGAGGATAAAGAAGCATGTTCCACCGCCTCTTTAAAATTTAATTATAGAAACATTTTTCATATGTGCTTTTCAATATGCAGATAATATTTACTATATGTTTATTGCTTGTCGTGTTTGGACAAAGCTCTTTTTTTGGGGGCTTTACATTTCTTCATCAGATTGTTTTACAAAGTGCAGTCTCCTACATGTGATCAGTAAGGAGAAATCACTTACTGATTACCTTTCTTCACTCCCACATGAACAACACCCATTTTGGGTATTGCCGGTTCCCATTATTTAACATTTAATTCCTTCCCTAAAGTACACCATGCTTCCAGAATGCTGCATAATAAGTTACTTAGTTGTGCAGATTTAAATCTCAGACTGACTCTTGTCCCTTATTTGCTTTTTTGAAAGAAAGAAGATTAAACTATGTAAATGGAACATCATTATGGTTTATTTTGTTAGCATGTGCGGTGATGAGTCTTTGACCTACATTTCTGGTGTGTAATATGCTCTTGCTCTATATCTGGATAATGAATGACAGAAACATTGGTGTGGGTTGACCTCTTTTTGACATAGTTTTTGGTCTTTTTTTAATATGTAAGGGAAATACTGAGATACGAATCTTCAGTTGAATCCTAATAAAATCTGAAATAAAAAACACTAAAGAAAAGATTTAGGCACAATGTCTGATACATAAAGTAATTTGGAAAGTACATCAAGGGCAAATCTGGAGTCTGCTTTTAAGTCTTTTGGGTTTTTTATGTAATAGATGCTCATGGACAAGATATGCAACTAGAAGTGGCATCCTGGAGTCTGTATCTGTTTCGAAAGGTGATTTTATCAAATTTGAGCTGAGTTAACAAATCATCCTCAGAAGCTGACTTTCTCTGGATGCTTCAGAAAGTCGAGCTAAGTCTCTGTGTGTGAGTCTTCAGCCTATTACTGTTCTGAAGGCACTGACCTCCAAGAAATGCATGCGGAAACATAGGCACTGTGCTCCTTCGTGATGGCCTTTCTTTCCCTGACAGTGGTGCTGTATTGATGTGGTGAGAGAAGCGCACGTATGTAGCCTCTATTAATACTAATGGTCTTTACGGTTCAATAGGAGAATATAAGCCTGTAGGACTCAGTGGGATAGTTTGCCTCACTAATATTACTGTCAAAACTACGCATTTTCCCCCTTGAAAATTACTGCCAAGGTAAAACAGATTTTTGAGAAAACTTACCTAAACTAAAGTAAATGAGTTACTTCTGATTATTTTGATGTAGTCTGTTACAGTAGGTCTAGGCACTGTAAGCACAGCATGGAAGAAAAAAATTATTGAAGATACTTAGTATTGAAACCAATATGATACTTTAATTCCATTATTTCTTTGAAAGTCTGATGTCAATAGTGATATATAATTAAAAAAATAAAAATTTAAAGAGGGAGCCTTTCTAGAAGAGGAAGTAGCGATGTCCCTTTGTCCTTCAGCAATCTGTTTTCAAATTGCTGTCCAACCAAGCCCCGAGGTTTTAATATTTCTAGAAACACCTACTGTGTATAACTTACTCTAAATTGGCACATATATCAACAGTACGAAAAAATGTTCACACCTCTGGGAAACTGAACTAAAAGGTCACTTTTTCGACAAATTCGTAAGCTGGCAAAAACAAACCTAGCTTTCCTCTGAATTTTTAATAGCATTCCTTTTTCTGTATGAAGTCCAGAGGGCAATACTCTGTAGTATAAAGGCACCATCTGAACGATCCAGTGAGTGCTTCACACAGATTGGCGTGCATTTGTTCATCTGCTTAAGTTTAGGTTTGTTTGAAATTGCATGTCATGGGATTGATAGGTATGTTCAGCAGCTCTACTTATTTTTAATCCTAGGTCATTTGTGCAGTATTTAAAGGCTTTCCATGAGGCTTTTATTCTACAAGAGGAAAACGCCCTAAGGGCTTCAGTTAAAGACTGAAAACATTAGGAAAGGCAGTGGGAAATACATATTTGGACGGCAATATGGGGGCCTCAGGAAAGGTTATTTAATAAAAAATTTTAGGTGAGAGGCAGTTAGTAGGAATTTTAGCATAACTGGAAACCAACATAAGTTATCACCCAGGTGAGAGAAAACTTTTGTCCCTTTGTTCACAGGAAAATGCGCAGCTCAAATTTTTTCTTTCCGTTCTGAATATAATGTTTGCAAAACTCCTTGAACAGTAAATTACATAGTCACAAAGACTTTTTCCAGTGCTGCAGCGTGGAGACGTTAACAGGTGATCAGACATTTCTTTCAGCTTTTCTTTTCCCCTTTGTTTCTAGTACAGCCTTTGTCAAGGCATTGAGGTGCTAATAAATGAATTTTTAGGACATCCTGAAAAACCTGCTGTGTTCAATAACCTCTGTAGGATGGATGACTGCAATCAGCAGTGAGTTCTCTAGCCTCACTTTATTTCTTGATCATACTGTTTCTGCGGCATGGGAGAGGTCTTTCAGATTGGTCTTTCAGAAGCTAGGTCCTAGCTTCTAGAGGGCTTTAACTACCAGGACCAGGATTTCAGATGGGGTGAAGCTTTAACTCAGGAGCTGAGACAATTCAGTTGATTCATGTCTACCAGCTTCTTTGAGAAGCCAGGTGAATGGTACCTACTTTAATACTCATTTCTTCCTACTGCAGCCAGCAGACCTCAAATTGGTGCATAGTAGAGGTGGTCCTTCCCTCTCCCCCTGCCCCTCCCTCCCTTTTTTTTTTTTTTTTTTTTACACTGCTGCTCTTTGGAGAAATAATTGGAAATTGAGAAATCACTATTCTCTGTTAATTTTCTTGATTGAACTTGGCATGCTTGGAATCTCAAGGCAAAGGGGTGTGGGATTTTCACAAGGACATACCTTATTTCTGTGTTGTCTGTAGTTGCTTGAAGCCTAAGGGAGGCCTGGATGGAGGTAACTCTTCACAACATTTTTGAAAGAAGAAGTACAGATTTGTGGTTTTATTCAAAGTTTAAATATCAGAGTCATGGATAAAGCCAGGAGGCAGGTTAAATTATTTGATTTCAAATAATAATTCCATATACTGTTTCCAGTTCTGCTTCACCCATTTAAATTACTTTTGCCCAGGATACTGATAGTACTATAATGGAAACAGGTTTATAATAGAAACACTTGAAAACATTTTATTTTGTTTTAAATACACCTCACAGTATGGTTCCTCATGTTCCTCTCTGAAGTTACTAACTTCCTATTTACCAGGATACGTGATTTTTTTGAGGGATAAGTAAATAATGTGTTCAGGGTTCTCATGGCAGGGGGTTTAAATATTCTCTCATTTCACACAAATACGACCACTTTTAAACATGAACTCAGACATTTGAATTAAAATGGTTTGATGGAACTAAGGTGACCTAAAGGTGGCCAATTAGCTGTTCTCCATCTCTGGTAAACTAAGCCATAGTTTTAATATATATTCATAAAATGGACTGGGGAGCAGGGTCTGTGGCACTTGACATCTGTTGCCTGTGACCGATTTCTGTGTGCTGTGAGTTATCATAATTTTCATGCATGGAAAGAAACAGGTGAATACAGAGTTCAATGCTTAACAAAAGCTCATTACAACCAGTGAAAACTGGGTTGGGATGGAGCCTCTACACACTTGTGCCAAATTAATTATTTAGTTGCTGTGATTTTCTACTGATTCAGTTAAACGGTTCCAGTTCCTACCCTGAACTTTTAAATAGTGTACACTGATACTACAAATTCTTATCTCATGTGGGAGGCTATTAAATTACCGCTACAGATCCCCTTTATATCTGTATACCTTCCCCCTCATTTATTTAATCTACTCATTATACCTCTTCTTCTTCAGGAATATGGTAGCCAACCATTCAGTCTACGGGTAACCAAGGTAGATGATGAAATTTCTTTTCAGTCACCTAGAGTGAGGAGGTGCTTGAAATACTTTAGTATCTGGTGGATAAGAAATCCCAGAATAAGACAACTCTTGGGATATGATCCCAAGATTGTTTTGAAGGTGTTTGTATTTTTGCAGGATACCTGTGTGCAGTGGGATTCTTTTTTTTAGGGTTGCTTTCAAGTGAGAGTTTTTGTATTACACTTTTATAAGATGAGGAAATTTGTAGTACTGTATCATGCCATCACGCTCTGCTTTGGTTCTGGGTTTTCAAAGGGCTGGTAGGCTTCTGTGGAAGCCACTTTTATTGCGGAAGATGTGTCTCTTTTCTAGACCCCCTCAGTACTGTTGGAGTCATTGTGGGAGCTAGTCAGGTGCCTAAACTTCGGTGTCCAGTGTCATGTCCAGCTCCACAGGAAATCCACAACATCTGCACAGGTCTGGCAGATGCGACATAGGTTCTGCAGGTGCTCCCAGTCCTTCCATGGTGGCAGCTGGAAGTCACAGGCAGATTATGCGAGTCCTATAAACTCTTGAAACTTAACCCCCTTTTAACAGTATCTCCTGGATTGTTCAGGAGAAAAGATGAATGATGTATTTTGTGTATTTTCTCCACAGAGATACACACTCTTGGCAACACGGGTATTTGTTTATGCTGTCCTTAGCACACCTAGTCCCCAGACTCACCTGGCATTATCATCAACAAGATCATCTCTGGAACACTATTACTACTGCTCTGGAGGACAAATACAGGTTTATTCAATAGTAAACTCAAGAGAGAGAAATTTTTGTCTCCTGTAGTCATTCATAGAGTGACTGCTGGCTGTCATGTTCTTGAGGAAGAAGAGGTACAAAAATTAGATTAACAACCGACATGTTGACAACTAAAAGTTAGCTGTAGGGAATCTGTCACTGCCAGGCTGCAGAGAATTAGCTGTCTACATCTAAGATTAGAAGAAAACTTTCCTATAATTATTTAGAGCATGATGAACTTTTCCATGAAGGATTGGCATAGGAGACAGGTAACAAATTACACAGACTCCCTGACACATGGCTTGCTCTATACGGTGACTTTATGAGGTGAGAAGTCATTTTGAATTAATGCTTTTCTGTGCTATTTATAAGTATGTTGTGATGATAACTGCCTGAGTCATTCTTACAGTAACATGCTTCTGCGGGTTCTAGATCATATATTCTTAACGGATTGCTCGTACCCTTTAACAAAGCCTGGACCTCTTCTTTTACCTGCAGAAAATAGTAGCATTTGTCCAGATCTCCAGGCTGACAGATTAATTTTCTGATGGCTGTTTCATCTTGCTGAGGAGCAGGAAAATCTGGAAAATGTGATAAGGTCATTTTCCGTAATTTAGCGAGGGTTATTAAAAGCAATTGTATCAGAATCTAAATGCTTCTGGGAGATTGCTGAAGTGCAGCAGCCATCCACCACCTCTTTTCCAGTCTGAGGTGATAACGAGGCATGGGTTTCCATATGGTAGTGGAACAGTAATCACAAGTACTTGGGAAGTTTCTTGTTCTGATAAGTACCCATACCAACTAAGTGATGAGGCCATTAAAAACAAGATTTAAAAAGACCTCAAATAGCAACAGAATATGATAGCAATGAAAAATGTACCACTGTGCTTAAAACCACCCCTTCTGTTGGTCAGGTATTTCATATATATGCACTTTTTCTGTAGTCTCTTTTAGTGGTTGTAAAACTTCAGGATTGTAGAATTTTACTGTGATGCAGCACAATTACTTGGTCTTAGCTAAATGTGTCCCCATTAAGTTGAATATATGCTAATTCTGTCCCAGTTAAACAGCAGACGATGTTATTGGCTACTAAATTGTTTTCCTGCGAGACATCCCATTAAATAAGTGATGCACCCAACGTGGAATATAATGAATTACATTTTTACTTAAGCTTAATATGTTTTACATCTGTAATTAGGATAGAATTATGTACGCTGTGGATGACAAAAGACTTCTTGGGTCATGTTGTCCAGTCCTCAGTGAGCATGCAACTTAGGTGATTTGTCCAGCTAATTTTTAAATAGGCTATTTCTTCCATTTGTGTTGGAAGGTGATTCCACAGTCTGGCATTATTTTTCTAATATTTAGCTGAAATGTTGCCTTCTCCTGTTTTCGTTTATATCGTCCCACAGACTGCTTACGTGCCAAGAGCATTTGGGCACCAATCCATTCAAATAAACTCCTTTAATTATCTGGATAGTCTCACTAAAACCAAAATGACTGGGTGAATTTGACTGCAAAATTTGCCCTCTTGTTCGTTATGGACTTTACTTGCTTGTTTCAGGTTACATGTTCCCTCCATTCTATGACAGCTCTTTATGCCAGCTGCATCCAGGAGGAGCATTGTCCTCTGCTCTTTTCAGGTATTGACAGCACTCATTGGGAGGAGAAAAAGGAAGCAGAATGTCTTTTACCAATGTGAAGGCTGCCTTCCAGCATGATGTATTAAGTCTATGTTCAGTGACATTTGCAGTAGATCAGCATCTCAAGTAACCTAGATGTGAAAAATACTCCATTTTCCAGCAGACCGATCTTGGTTATAATTCCTGTAGTAATAGGGTGAATTGTAATGATGATGCTTTTAGGGACAAAGGTTTAGTTCCTCCAAACTTCTGTTGATCAGGTTTTTTAAGTAAGCAGCTTGCAAATGTGTTCATATGTTCGAGCGCAGGCTATGCAGTCATGGGGAACTACACAAAGCCAGTAAGCGTGGCTTAGAGACCAGAGAGCTGCAGGGCAGAACTCCTCAAATTGGCAAATAAGGAGTGTTTGCTAATCTGCTTCATATGCCAAAAGAGATGGGCAGCGTGGAGCACTAGGTTGGATATCGGGCTATGTGAAGGACTTTGTATAAGAGATTCATTGTCTGTGAAGAAAGGCAAAAGTTTTCAAGCCACTTGTACCCTAGTCGCTAAGAAAGAAATATAGCTATCAGCTACAGAACCAGCACGTGCTTTCCATTCATGCTGTCTGAAGAGGAGTCAAACAACTATTGCCGGGGATCCTAGAACTGGGAGCACAATAGAAAGCCATCATATGCAATCCATGTGCATTGGAAGCTCAATCCACAAAATCTTTTCAAGAGTAGCAAGAAACAGTGATGCTTAGTCGCTAAGAAAGAAATATAGCTATCAGCTACAGAACCAGCACGTGCTTTCCATTCATGCTGTCTGAAGAGGAGTCAAACAACTATTGCCGGGGATCCTAGAACTGGGAGCACAATAGAAAGCCATCATATGCAATCCATGTGCATTGGAAGCTCAATCCACAAAATCTTTTCAAGAGTAGCAAGAAACAGTGATGCTTAGTTGGTTTCTGGAGTGATCTTTCCCTTGAAACTGAAAGTAATAGAAGTTTAGTAAGCAAGAATTCTTCAAGAAGATAAATAAATAAGAAAGATTTATTTGCATCTTATCTTCTCTCCATACTGATTTTTAATCCTTCATAGCAGTTTAGGAAGTTGACTATTTGAAAGGCTAGTTGTTGGCCTTGAGAGCTGATTCACTGGCGGCGAAGCTGTACACTAGTGACTGATGGGTGGCAGCATGTGCTACACTGAGTGTGGGCAAGAACAGTACTCTCACTGAGAGCCCCTCAGGGGCTCTCCTCACCTGTTTGCCCAAATACGTACACTTTTGATAGCTGGTATTCTGTAGTTTCCATATTTTCATAAACTGAAACCTGTTCTCTTTAATATTTGTAATGAGCTTATGGTCAGAACTAGCAGGACTCCACAGAAATCAGGCTTCTGAGTGGTTGAACATTTGCTGGGCTCCATTTACGCTATGAGAAACAGCGACTTCTATAATACCCCACGTCGAGAAGGAGAGGCGTAATAGTCAAGAGGTCAGGACCAAGGACTGTGCCCCAGGGGCAGTCAGTCCGACTTGCATGGAGCTGCTGTACAGCCTTGTGAGTTCTCTTTCCTCAGGAGCATGTTCCACTTTATCATTTGCCTTATCTAAACTACAGGTCTTTGCAGTGTGGAGGTATTTTGCTTGCTTACATGGTGATCAGCACACATGGCAACATACCGTTGCATAAATAACAAGGTGATGGTTGGGAGGGTTCTCTCGTTCTCATGTGTTCAGTCTAGATGGCAGAAACAGGATTGTGGAGCGGTGGGGTGGGAAGAGAGGTTGTGCACCCATCTTCCTGGGAAGCTTGTGGAATAGGCTTTGAGCTGTAAGATACAATACATGGCTGAAAATGTCAAGGAGTGAGTTACTTGGCAGCACAGCATGGCATTCTTTTTTGGATTCCATCAGCTCCAGAAACAGTCTTGGAAAGCTCAAATGAGGAAGAAAGGATGAGATTATAGACAGTAGGTTTGATATCTGAAGAGTGAAAATCACATTGCAAAAGTAATAATAGAAAAAAGGAAAAAAAAAGACAACTGGAGTACGTATGACAAGGGTAGATGTAGGGATAGCAATTTTAGTGTGGCAGATTGGAATGTCATACCTACCTTAGGGAATACAAATACGTATGCACCTTTTTTGTTTCTGGGCATTTTAAGCATTTGACAAATCCTGGCTGAGAATTGGCAAGAGTTGTCGTTGTTTTGTTGTCTTGTTAGTTGTCAGGGAAGGAAGTCAGCGTTTATTCAAACTCTGTCTAAACAGAGCACCACAGTTCAAGCACATCATTATGCCGTCAAGCTCAGGACCTACATTCTTCCATATGCAATTTCAAATGTCCTTTGCCAGTCATGTTAGTAATGTTCTCTGACTTGGCTCACACTACCACTTAATGCATTTTCGGATGGGTAGAGAAAAATTGCAGCTAGCTCAATTTTGGATTTTGAACTTCATTTTACAATCCTCCAAAACCCCGGGAACTAGCTAACCCAAGAAAACATACCTTGCCACTTTTGTGGCAAAGACTGGGGAGAAGAATGTTGCAGGACAGACTAGGAGCAGACATAAGAAGCATGTGTAAGCCTGCATTACTCTATCTCAGCACCTTACGTCCATGCAGATTGATCCAAGTGTTGGCAAAGAAGGATTTGCGTGGGAAGAAAGGCTGCCTAAGGCAGCATCTGTATCTTGAATATGTTTCCACAGTAATACCACGCTTTCAGCATGAATGCACTCCCACCTATGGCTAAGACTTAAAAGCATCTAAATTGGGCCCTGTATATTATATGTGCATGTGCCTAGGTATGCATTAATTCCTTTCTGATGATCATTCCTATAATTTGTACTGTAGGCAAATATCTTTATCTGGACGTATTTCCTACATTCAGCTGTAAGATACAATAGCTGTTGTCTTTACCTTGTCTGATGGAGGGTATGAGACCATACATGGTTGTGTATGGTTGAGAGATGGATCTTAAACAGAGAAAGAGGGAATTTTGGTTAGGAGCATTAGATCTCTTCCCCAGTCCTTTAGCGAGAATGTGAAGTTTGTTCTATTTTGTTATAATTTCCCCAATTTTCATGCATTTTTGCCAATTTGCTTCTGTTGAATACAGTTGCTGAAAGCCCATTATAGGTGGTTAGGGGTTATTTCTAAAATCAAATGAATGGAGATATAAAGACTGATAAATTAGTCACCCTGAGATGGATTCCCTACCTCTCAGTGTCCACCAGTCTTAGCCAGATGCTAGCCTGAGATGGTTTAGAGATCTGTAACTTACTGGGATCAGTGCACATGTAACTGCAGAATATAGTGACCTTTGCTGGGGAGTGGTTCAGACTAGTGGTCCCATCTGAACTGAAAGGCTCTGAATCTTGCATGTCAAGTTACTAAGACTGACGAAAGTGAAGTGAGGTTATTGCAGCTGTTATAATACATTAAAAAAAAAAAAAGGGAAAATTAAGTAAAAAAGCCTTAGTAGGTATTGCACTTTGTTTTTCTCAAGCTAGAGAGCAAAATTTGGACGCTGTCCTGTAATAGAGATGGACAATTGTCCTTCGGCCACAGCAGTCTGCAATATTGGCCATAGCTGGACAATAATAGTAACTGCAAAAGGAGATGCTCACCTCATTCATTTTGGCAACAATCTCAGTTCAGACGAGGACAAGAAAAAAAGAACTCTTATGACAAGCTATATTTGATGTGGCATTTTTTTTTTTTCCTGTTAAAAGCATAAAGATAAAACATAGTTCTGAGGCCTATTCCCTAGAGTTTTCCCTCAGCGTGGTTGCTTATAATGTAACAAAATCTCTGCAAAGTAGATCGCGTATAACTTTTAGCTCATCCAGATACAAGCTGGCCAAAACTTTGTTGGAATAAATTAATGGCATTAATCGATGAAGCTAAGGTTATTTACCCCAAAAGAGAGTTTTGCCAGATGTATTACAGCAGTTGCAGCAGAAAACGTTAGCAATTAGGGCAATCCTGCTCTGAAACGTACTTTAACATTGCACCATCTTACCCCATGAATATCTGTCTGTGCTGTGGGTACTTGTTTACTGATGTGATTTTCCTTTACTTTTTACTCCTGTTTCTGTGCTTATGGGTGAGAAGACAGCACAATTCTGGTTTGTATATAATGTGTATAATTGCTAGTAAGCATCAGATTTTGGAGCTTCTGGCTCAGTAGCAAGTCTGCTCCGCTCAGGAGAGATTTCAGAGCATGAAAGCAAGGGAATCAACCAGAGCTAAGTGCCCCTGCCAGTGCCCACTGATATGTTTGTTAATATGACCTTTACGATGATAAACATACAGACTTCCAAACTCCCTGTCACATTTACGAAGCCACGTTCCCAAGTTCCCGATTAGCTCCTATTTGGATGGAACTGTTTTGCTATTGCAGAAATTTCTGGTGACCGCAATAAAATAAGCATGTCTACCAAACACCTGAGATGATAAATACCGTCATCACTGGGCAAAAATCCATGTGTGCTACTGGTTATAGAAAGCGTAACAGAACCTTTCTCGGTGGTGGTTTGCGTTTCCTGTTTTACCAAACTGCTGGGAACTACCAAAAATAATACAACACGATATGCCTGAAATAGCATCATTTATTTCACTGCTCTGACACATTTGAGGTTGCACAGAAAGAACTGATCCGTGCGTTTCTTTCCTTCCTGAGGAACTTTAACAACTTTCTCACAGTAAAAATGGCTGTAAAATTCTTTTTGAATTAGAGTGCTCTGGACGTGTCTGGAAGAAACCTGGTTTTCATTTAAATGATAGTTGTGTGAAAGACAATAGCAATTTAATATTACTTTTTTTTAAAAAAAGCAAAGACAGAGGCACAGCAAATTGGCAGATGAACATTGTAAAAGCCCACAGGATAGGTTCTGTATTGACAGAAACAAGCATCTCTATTCTCATCATGGGCTGTGAACAGCTATTTAGCAAGTTGTGAATCCTGATCAATCTCATCTTCCTCACTCCAAAGAGTAAAAAAGCAGCAAAAACCTTTCCTTTCTGAGCTGTGTGTGTACTGTGATCCTCTCTGCCTAGACCCAAAGTCCTTTCTGTTATTGGGAGGATTGGGAAGGTTACGTCGTTTTGCTAATACTTTTCTTAAGTAGCAAAAGAATGAAGAGCAAGTGTCTTTCTCTTTTAACAGCAAAATAATTACTTAGCTTTCAGCTAGAAGTCAAGCAGAATTCATAACCAATCTCACTGTAATAGTTTTGTGTAACAGAGCTTTGCAGGGAATATTCTGCAACCAAATTAGCCAGTTGTCACGCTCCCCAGATCTCTTGCCAAATGGGTATACCAAAAAGTATGGGGAAAAACCTTTTAATTAGCTCTTCCCTGAGTAGGTTTTCCTTGATTAGTCTTACCTGGACATCATGTTTCAGAAAGAAAAATCTATTTAGAAAGCGGCAAGAGTATACTATAAAATTCATAACTGTCCTTTGCATCCAAGTGGGAGTTCAGTTCACAAGAGGCCAGTATGAACCCAGATGATGTAGTAGCAGGCAGAGTGCAGAAGGCATTGGTGGGAGTCTTGATATTGATGAGGTTAATTTGTTATGTACTGTGAGACAAAAGGAGAAAAAAATCATGCTGACCTAGCTGAGGCAGTGCTTATACGTATGTGTACTTGTGTGGCAGGGGACAGCAGTGGGATGAAAGCTGAGGAGGAAGCAAGAATAAGTAAAACCAGATTGATTTATCGGCTCTGAATTGTTCATCTGTATTCCATTCTTCACTGTGCTGCAGAGGAGGAGAGCGGCTCTGGCACTGTGGTTGGGGAACAGAGCAAGAGAGGGGGAGGAAGGTGATATCTATCACAGGCACCAAAAGTGTTTAAATTTCCAGAGGCTCTGATTAAACAAATGTTGCTGCTGCCTGGCAGCCCTTGCAGACGTTTGTTGGGACAGAATTAATCAGGAGGTAATTTGTCTGCTGCAGTGAGCAGGGTGGCTTGGTGGCACAGTCTTGATGGAGACTTTTTTTCTGAGTTTCCCTGGAGAAGCCTTATTTTCTGAACTGCCTTCTGTTCCCAAGGTAATGCCACCAGCTTTCCTAAGGATTTGCTATTGATGGGCCCAGGTAGGGTATATGACGGCCACAAATATTGATATATGACCATTATTAAGTTGATTATGGAGCCCTGGTAATTACGAGGGAGGAGGTCAAAAGGAGTGACCTGTGGGACTGATCTAAGGACTGCTCTTGTGCAGAACTAAATGGTGCTGAAAGGGGTTAGGCTCTGCCCCATGCATGAATGGGGAAACGATTTCACTGCTGATGCTACCTCTGGGAGCTGAAGGAGCCAAGAGAGAAATACCTTGCACTTGCATGAGCAAGGTAGGAACTGGGTAACCAGCATAGACATACCAGTACTGTGTGTAGACGAGGTTGTCTGTGTTTCACCTGTTTGCTTAACTGAGGTTTACCTGTACTTTTAATCACCTTTAAACTGTAATTATCCCCTTTAGGGACCTTTTCAGTTCACCCTTGTGCAACTACAAGGGCCTCAATCACAACACAGCAGAGTGCAGATTGCCCCCGCAGTTGGGGGGCACAGATGAGGATGGAAACTGCTCTTCCACATGGTATTTTTTGAACTTCCTAAGCACATGGAAAAGGAAACATGTGAAATGATTACTGTGTCCTGCAAGGTATAAAACTGTCTATATTGATTGACTTTTGTTCTCATGATACACAGTGGCTGCAGCTATAGGTGAGCAAGCAGATCAGGGCCTAAGTTAGCTGAAATCCCTTTGCCCTTTTCTTTTCACCTCTTCTTTTCTTACATATTCTATGTGATTCTACCTTCTACTGTTTGTGTGTTGTCGGTATAAAAGGTAAGTGACAGTACAGCAAATAAGTGGTCTGTATGAGCTTGCAATGGCTCCACTGACCAGGAGGGATAAAGGCACAGTTTAATTATGCAGGCCAGTCATAGGAGTGATTATAAAATCTTAATACCACTCTGTGAAGGGCACGAGTATTATAAAAATCTTATTTCTGCAGTGAATTAGGAAGTTTAAAAATACATTCCTGCAACTAAAAGGCAAGTCTGCCTGATTAACCTTTAGTCCAAATGTCCAGGGCTCATGGGGAAAGAAAGATTAATTCTAACTGATGTAAAACTGCTACAAGAATGACTTAACATTTCTAATGGTGAAACTGTTGTCGTTTTAACACCTTTTGACTCTGCGTGACTTGAGGTAAGCACTGTCAGTCCTTAAAAGGTAGGAATCTCACTCTTGCAATGTCCTTGACCTCCTTGTTTCCAGGCCTGCAGAGCTATGAGATAAGAAGGGATCTTAAAGCTCTGATATTCTGTAGTCTGGGAAACCTGTTACTAGCCTGAGACTAAGTCTTTGCCTCTCTCGGCATTTACTTAGGCTTGATGTCCGACTTCATTTGTTTGGAGGTTTCACTCCTTTCTAGTGGAAATGAAAGAAAATATTATGTTTATTGTTTCAGTAAAGATACTGGGAATAATGCTTAATCAGTTGTCTTCATAAAATAAAATAGGAGTTGTTTGCTGCAGTACCTGTGGAATTGGGTTGGATGGATAAATTCACGATTTATGAGTAGGGGACAAGTGATATCATCAAAGCCAATTCTTCTTGTGCCTCTCGCATAGCTACCATCTTGGCTTCTGTAGGGCACAGCTACAAATATGGAGAGAAGTATTCTTGCACAGAACAGATTTCCCTCTCAGCTGTACTTAGACACATTTGCATTGTACTCAGAAGTCTAAAGTAAGAAGTGGTCTCAGCTGGCCAAATCTTTGAGCATCTCAGGAGTGGAAAAGCTTTCCCCCCTTCTTGCTTTTGATAAGATGGAAACTGGAAATTTAACATCTGCTCCTTCCAATGAGTGAATTTAGTAAGTCTGAAAGACATGACTTTAGATATGCAGGTTTATCATCTCTTTGAAGTGGAAAGCTGACTGTCCTGTCTAGCATTCTGTTTTCTGTCCAGTGGAGCCTAAAACTTGTTTTACTCTGCCAAGGAGATGTAAAATGAAGGGGAAGAATCTGCAGCACACTCTGCTGAGCTCTTTTGGTAGGATAAGATATTTTACAGTCCTTGGGAATGAAGTGTTCTCTGTATACCAAAAAGAACCTCCTTTTCAGACAGGGGCTCCCCAGCAGGGCATCCACGTGTGCATCAGAGGTGTTAGTGCTGCAGCCACATTTGTTCTGTACAACTAATGTGTGTGCCAAGTATTGGTTTTTGCGCTTGAAAACGGGCTTCCTGATGGTTTAGGAGGAAAAAAAATTACACGTCTCTGTCACACCTACTTCTGCTACAGTCATCCAGAATAGCAGCTTGCCTTTTCTGATGTTAACGAAGGAGAAAAGAACAGCAGGAAGGAGAATTACGGGAGCACCATTATTATATGTGTGCCATGTTTCAAGTGTGGCTCTTGCTCAGGGATAAGCAAAGCATCTCTGGAAAAGCATAGTGCCAAAGGGGGACAAGGCAAGTAAAAGGGCCCAACAAACACAGCTAGCTTTAGGTACAGGTGATGTTAGGCTGGCCTGCGTAAGGGAGGGCTGCTTGTGGAAGCCCATAGGTAAAAGGCTTTTCCTTTGCCCACTGGCAGAGGTTGACCCACGGTGCCACCATGCTCTGCTGCCCTGCAAGAAGTGCCTGCTGTCTGTGAGCGTGCGGGTGCTTTTCTGTTCCTTTGAGCCAGAGCCTCCATTGTGATAGGGAACGTGCAGCGATCCCTTTGCTCCAGCTGACATCCATCACTTTCACCCCTCAAGCCTTCAGCATCCTTGTGAACAGCGGAAAGTCTTTCTCCCTCTTTTCCCAGCTAGGGGAATGGAATATTTATTAAGCAGTTGCAATAAAAATGGTAGTCTGGGAAGAATGAGATTGACAGAGGTGCTGGAGGTGCTTGCTGTAATATCTTAAATCCTTGGAGTGGGAGGAGGGGGTTGGGACTGCGGGAGAAGCCACGAGTAGAGGCGGTTTGATCAGGCAGGCTGAGAGTGGCAGCAGAAGGAGGTTGACCCTACATTTTATCTCTGACTAAGGGGGAGTGGTTGTCAGGTGCCCCCTGAGAAATGCTGGCTGTCACAGCGCTGGGGAGAAATGTATGGAGGGTGCCTGGCCCTGCTGCTGCCTGCCCCATTCGGATGTAAATGATCCGGGGGCTGGCGGGGCGTGGGGGGATGCTACAGCTGCGGCATCCCGACCCTCGCAGGCTCGCTTTGCGCTGGTGCTGGAAAGGATGCACTTCCTGAAGAAGCACTGTGCCCTAATAATAATAATATTCCTTGGCAATAAAAATGCACTTGTTTTATGTAAATCTCGGAGCCTGAGATTAGTCTGACGCAGTAATACCCTCCACCAGTGGGCTTCTTAAATCAGACATAAAGAACGTAGAGGGAAAAGTATGATAATTTACATCCTCTATATTCCCCACCATAGGCACATCACAATAGGGCTCCTGTTCCCTCTCCTTGCCTTCCCTTCCCCGAGCAAAGCGAGGTTCCTCCCACCTGCCCACAGCCCTTCAGCGAGCGCGAGCACAACTCCCACACGAGTCTCCCTGCCAGAGTTTCAGCTGCTGGTGGTGCTTCCATGCGCAGGCTGCTCTGGTTGCTGGGCTCGGAGGGTTGATTTTTAAGCTGTCTGTTGAGATTTTTTTTTCCCCCTTCTCGCCTAGCTGTACTTGGCTATTGATTTGTGCTCCCTCCTCGGCACCCAGGTCCTAGTTTGGGGCGTCAAGTGATGCCTAAACACAAAGAGAAGCTGAAAGCAGAAGGAGCTTCTTGATGGGGTGAGAAATTTGCAGGATCGATGGCCTCTGTCTCCAGTCCCAGGGGCCACATCCACATTCCTGCAAGATTGTCCTTTGGTGGTCATCCCATACTCATCTAGTCTGAACTGACAACTGAGTGCCCCTGACTCCCTAAAGTCTATTGGGAACCGAGGGCATTTTAACTTCACAGGTTTGTATATCGTGGATATGTTTGATGCGTATCACCCACCACTCTGGAGATACTTCCTACCGTAGGAAGTCTCCTATCCATATGAAGATTTTGCTACTCAGTTTCACCTCTTTTCACTACTTGTCACAATTAATAATAAATAGGATATGCATGAAAGTGTTGTCATTGGCAGATCTCTGCTGACTGGCATATAAAATCCATTAGAAACTGATTATTTGGATGATTTTTTTTTTCCAGGCCATCCTGTATCTGATGTTCTGTTGTTCATTTGTTACTGATTCTCTAAGTAGCTCTAATCTTCAAATGAGGAAATATTCCTGATGCCTTCTTTTTACTGATGATTCCTTGTTCGTGGCTTCCTTTATTTTAAGAAGTTGGTCTGGAGGCACAAGCAGGAAAAGAAGAAGGATTAAAATGACAAATTGACCAAAAAGATGAAAATGACAAATAATATGTGGGCTGCAGTCTTCCAAAAATCCAAGAATAAATAAAGCTTCTCTTAAAGTGCTTTGAGGAGGAGGTTGATGATAATATTTTATCTATTTTTTTCAAAGTGAGATCTCTAACTTCTTTAGATAAATGTTTTAAATGTCCTAAAATCTAGCCCATGTTAACAAAAGCACCTCAAAATAGATTTTACTGGACTATTTTTGTGAACAGGAGGTTGAGATAAGAAAAAAAAAATAATCCAAATGAATTGATAATGCCTGTGGTAGGTATATTATTGCAATAACAGTCCAGATTCAAGCCTCTTGCATGCTAGACCTATACATGCATGTAGAAAGGCTTATTTGCAATAGTCCCTGCTGATTGATGGTTTTTCGGCCACTGCTGTCTCTCAGAATATACTGACTTTTGAATGGAGCGTTTACCAGGTTCTTAAGTAGAGTCTGGTGTTCAGTGGAACTTCTCGGATGTTTCTATCTAGACATAAATACTTCTTTTCAGTTCTTTGATCTGTTTCTCTCTCCTCAAGTTTTATCCTACTTCGTGGAGGAGGGCAGGAAGAGCTTAAATTTGGGGGAACTTGAATCATTTCCCAGTCTCTCTCAGCTTGATTACAGTAACACTGGGGTAGTTTGGCCCCCCGTTTTCTCTTTTTGTTATCTTGTTTTGATAGGCACCCTATGGCAGTGGAAAGCAGTCCTGAAAAATGGGTGTAAACTAGGGATTTTTTGCTGATAGAGGGTGTGAACTTAAGCCCAGATGAAGACTCTCTGCGTACATGGGGAGCTCTACTGTTCTTCCCTCGCTCGGTAAAGTTAGGCTTGCATTGCTGCCTGAGCAAAACCTGTTAGAGCAGCGGCACTTTCCTTATCTTCACTCGAGCCTTCTTAAATATCTGCCTTTTTCCTTTGCAGCCACTGGACCCTAATGTGCACGCAGTGAAAAGTTGGCCTGATTTGAGCAGCCATTTCCTCTGCAGCCTTGGCCTTCCGCGGCCGCCAACCGTGCCGCAAGGCACCCGATGCCAGGGTCTGCGTGGCAGCCGAGCACCCAGGTGGTACCTGGGGGACAATATGATATTAGGGAATTCGCTGTCTTGTTTTTCGCACGGTACCTTCCTTAACAGAAAGTGCTGCATCTCAGCTAACAGAGGTTTTCCTAATGAGCAGTTCCATTGGTTGTATTTTTAACATCCTAGGAAGTGCTCACATCCAAACTTGCTGTGTTGCTATCTCTGTCAGTAATGCCAGCTGATTATTTGGAGAAATGTTTATTTGCCACCTGTGTTTTTTACATGGGTACTACTGACTTAGGATCTGTGAGTTTTATAAGCAATGTACTGCAGGCGCATGAAGAGCACTGGTTCAGGGAGGGCAGGCGGCTGGTCATTTGGGAGCGGAAGGACCTTGGCGTTGTACCCAGCAACTGAAGGACCCTCCATCAATTGTCCTTGTTGCAGTGCAGGCCTGAATCTGTATCAAGAGCTATGCTAGGTACATTTGCTGTGAACGCTCAATAAGAAAACTATAATTTTGTTTTAATTGGGAAATATTTACCTATCTTTGAGTTCTGTCCTGCTATTTGTGAAGGTATCTGTGTCAAATAGCAATTCTGAGGACTTGGGTTTATATAGATGGCAACAAGCAATTGGCTGACCTTTGTACTTTCACCCCAAGCATCTTTTCTTTTAAAAATGATGCTATTTATCCCAGATCTCTATTGGAATACTTTAATACCTTCCCAAGGATCTCTAATAGGTAGCTTCCCCCCTGCCCCTATTTCCTTCTGACAACTTTCAAAAATGGGAACAAAGCTAATAACAGTGTTTTGCACCTACATAAGTTCTTTTATCTGATGAACTCAGGTGTGCATGATAAATGTTGGAAGGGTCTTGTAGTCTTACCATGAGCTAAATACAATAAATACTTTTCTACATATTCTACAGCAGAGTCAATGTGACACAAGGCAGGTGCGGTGCTTTCCCAAGGCCAAGCATTGGTTTATATGGTGCAAGGGAGCCTTGTGGGGTGCCAGAATTAATTACACTCCAGTAACATTCTAATGTGTAGCAAATATGTACCCCACTTACATGTTGATGCAGGACTCGGATACAGTGATGTACAGTGCTGGATCAGGATAGCAGCTTCTTATTTTTACCTGTACAAAAAATAATGGTAATTGTCTGAACCCTGCTCTCTACAGGCTGTCTCTCCAGCAACCATCACTTTTGTCTTCTTGGTAGGTAATGGCTGTGAGTTGCAACACCAACTCTGCTAAGGTCACGTTTAGTTTGGCAAAGATTCATGACGTGTAAAAGAAGTTTGTAGGGCCTCTATGCAGAACTGAGGGTGCCAAAAGCCACAGATCACTCAGCTTTAGGATCGTGTTGCTTTGCTGGATTTTTTTTCTGTTTATTTAAAGCTCAACCCTAGCATTTTGTGTTCCTGTAAATCACTAAAACCCACCAAACAAGACACAGCACAATGTGTTCTAAGCTGTGGTCCTCCCCCAGGAGAGACGGGACTGAGGAAGCTGAAGTTGTAAGCAAATTTGAACCAAGCCCCTGAAGACACGGGTGCTGATGGCAGGTGAAATGGCAGGAGGTATTTCTCCTCCTCATGCCAGCAGCCAGCAGCAGTGCCTCCCACGAGCCATTTCTCCTGCATCCCTGGCTCACTCCTCCATGGAAACCAGCTGTCCGGCGCTCGCTGCCCCTCGCCACTGGGCCCCTGGGCACTTTGCCCAGTTCACAGCTGCCGTGGGGAGCTGCTGGTTTTCTCTCTCCTACTATAATAGCATCCTTATGCGGCTTCCCCCAGCCTGTCTCTCCTCTGCAATAGAAGGTTACATGTTTCCGCGTGTGGTTTATGATGTGATATTTGGGTTCATTTAGTATGCTCTTTGGAGCGCATTTTAACTCTAAAAAGAAAAAAAAAGAAGGGGGGAAAAAAAAGGAAAAAAAAAAAAAGGAAGGTCAGGGAAATCCTAGTCTGCAGCGGGAGTTAGACAGAAGTTGTTAAAAACAAGAAGCGGTTTTGTATGGGAAAATTGCTTTTGCTGAACTGGTTGTGCGGCGGAGTAGGCAGTGACAGCGCAGGCATCTGCCTTCTGCTGGGCAGACTTGGGAGTGCTCAGAAAACACTGGGAAATCTCAATTTTTCAGTGGAAAGCCAGTAATAAGAGGAATCTACTTAGAGAAGATGCCAGAGATGGCTGACTGCTCTCAGCAGTCTTTGGAATTGATGCGTTCTTGATGCAAGAGAAGGTATGGGGGTTTCCAAAAGAGTCTGGTGTTAAAATATTGGGTGTATCTTATTTTACAGAAAATATCTGCTCTGTATTGATACCAGCTTCATCCAGGCTTACACGCTTTATCCTAAAAATCAGGTAGAATTTTATCTGGATGTGTTTTACACAGTCATTTCCAAGTTAGGCCATCATCACCTTTCCCTCCCCGAATCTTTATTACCTTCCCTTGGCGTTACAGCCCCTGTATTACCAGCCCCCTCCCACCTGCTGCCCATCACCTCTACCCAGTGGTTTCCCCTTGACTCTACCACATTGACTCTGCAAGCACTTCATACAAAGAAACACAGGTTGCATCATTCCCACCGATCTTTCCCTTACAGAAGTTTCCTCCCCCTTTCTGCCTGACTTCCAATAGGATAAAACAGTAGAAGATTTTTACAGAAGCTTTTGCTTTCATTGCCTCACGTGCTCTTGCTGCACTCTAATTACATGATACAGCAGAAGATTCAAAAGGGGGAATAGCATCCTCCTATCTTTAGCCTCAGTTCTAGGCTCCTTGTTACCAACATGTGAAACAGATGATTGGATACACTATGTCTGTGCCCCTGGACCATGTTCACTCTAGCATGACATCTCCCGTTTGGCTTCTTTCTGGACCTGAGCAAATTTACCAAAGCAAATCCTTTGTGTAATCATGTGCGAGGCAGTAGGGGAATTTCAGAATGAGTCTGATACTTTGTTTTTGTTGACTGCTGCAATCTGGAGTGCACAGAATTCGACTCTAACCTTTCAAAGGAAAACAAATAGCTTGCATTTAATTCTAAATATATCTCCTGCCCCAAAACGCAAAGTAAATAGTCACGAAGTTGTAGGGAAGGAGGAGTCTGCTGGCTTATTAGAAATGTAGATTAATAACAATATGGAAAGAAGTGCAGTGGTTTATGACAATATGGAAACAAGTGCAGTGATAGCATTCAAGTTACTAGAGAAAGGGTCTTTCATCACTGGAAGATCATAAGCCTTTCTCCATCAATAACTCACTAGTTGGTTACTGGAAATAACACTAGTTTAAGACATTATTTACCCTCATAGGCAGGATCAATGTGTTTCTGGAGATGTGTGTTTCTGTGTTATGTCATTGGTAGTTTCAAATCAATAGTGGGAAGTAGACTTGAAGCCAAATACTGCAATCTTGTCTTAGTCCTTCTGTGAGAAAATTTCCTTTGGCTCTGATTTAATATGAGTAAAAGGAACAGGGGAAAAAAACAAAACTGAGAATGTAGTAATGACATAGTACTCACTAGAGGAAAAAAAGTGTGATTTTTCAGGTGCTTCCTATACACGTAGTAAAGGGGATGGAGCAGTGGGACCAGTCTACTCAGGCCTGATGGTCACTGATATATCTTTAGTTAAGGTCTCATATAGCTGTAGATGACTTGCCCTGCGTTTGTGGAAGTGTATCCTGTTCCTGAAGCAAAGGATTGGGTAACCTCATTCCTAATTTCTCTGGCTAGCAGATCAGTTTTGTAATCAAAGTGAGGTGATTGAATGCTTTTGAATTGTTCATGTTAGTATTAGGTGTCAGATAAATCACTGCTATCTGTCCTGGGGAGTAGTTTATTCTCCTGTACTGCATATAGATCCCCAAAAAGCTTCCCTTTGATCTGGGGGAGAAAAGATTGCTCCTTTGCAGCAATCAAAAATACAGGTCTCTGAAGCCATAAACCATTCCACTGCAGTTTTTAGAATGAGGTATGGCAAAACATGTCATCTGTGCTTTTTTTTTTCTTCTAAGAATAGTCTAGCTGAATTCTTTATATGCTTGGTTACGTACCTCAACTCGGGGAAAAATAATATGCATTGTTCTTATTTATATGACCAGCACAGTAATGATACAACTACCTGAGGCAAAGATCTCATTGGACTAGACTGCACAAATTCAGAATTTTCAAAAGGTATTCTGCAATAATTTCAGAACCTTTTAAAATGGCAATGAAAACATTTTTTCCTTTTTCTTTTACTTGGACTAGACATTTTTTGTATGTTTGGCAGTTCCAAGCAGATCTTGGTTTGTAATAGTCCTGACAGCACTTATTACAATCTGTCAAGTCAGTAATTTGTGAGCTCTGGATTTACAGAATAACTTTTATAGCTAGCATCTAACAAGTCACGATGGATTTAATCTTTTCATTGCTTCGTGTATTTTTGTGAATCATTCAGTTAATTCATGCAGCTATTTTTATTCTTGTGGCACTGACTGGACTCTCTGATATCAATACAACTAGCATTTGA
This sequence comes from Fulmarus glacialis, assembly GCF_000690835.1. Classification (NCBI taxonomy): domain Eukaryota; kingdom Metazoa; phylum Chordata; class Aves; order Procellariiformes; family Procellariidae; genus Fulmarus; species Fulmarus glacialis. The sequence continues at coordinate 107,661 of NW_009226144.1, read as the reverse complement.
AATGGTTATTAATATGAGATGTGCTAAAAAATTGCTGTTCTGTAGACATGTTTTTCAGCTCACTGCTTTCTTCAGTGACTTGAATGTGAAAAGAAGGGTTTACCTAAAAATTATTACAGCTTATTTGTTATAAATTATGATGCATAATAACACATAGGTTCATTCAGAGGAGTAGCACATCTGCACAACTGCATTTATGCATGGTTCCTAGATGTTCAGCCCTATCATTTGCCATAACTGGAAGGATGTGCAAATAACTGGATTGAATGAAATAGTCCAACACCAGTGTATTGAAGATTTCGCTTCCACATTCATCAGGAAAACCTGAGTGCATCATCTAGTTCTCTAATTTAGAGAACTGAATCCAAAAACACATTTTCAGTCTTTCTGGTCATTTCTCTTGGGTAGAAACTTTGGAAGTTTTGCTTTTTTAATGAAACGGAATGTCAGAAAAAAAACTCAAAATGGTAGCATTGAAATGGTGAATGCAATTTAACTGAAGTCCAGAAAAACAAAAGCTGAAGCTTCCAACTTCTACTTATCGTTTTCTTTTCCTTTGTTCATGTGAGTAATAGATAAAATGTGAGATGGTACTTTGAAATTCCTTATTTGGGTGCTTACTGTTTGAGTGGTGGGCTAACTTTTGAACTTGCTGGAGAAACACAGCAGTATTAGCAAAGCTGGGCAAAATTACAGAGCTTTTGCTTGTACAGAGTTTAATCAAGATGAACGTTTTTCATAGGCAAATCTCCTTTTCTGTGAAAAATGTACATGGGAAAAATTGAAGTGTTTTGTTTCTCAGATTCCTGAACAGAAACTTCACATTTTTGGGGTACCCTAAGAATGTTTAAATCAGCTAATTCCTAAACAATTTATTTTAATGCATAGAAGCTTTCAGTATTTCAACTTCTGTTCCTTACTAGGGGAAAAGTAAACATCAAAACAATTACTTAGGATGAAAAGTCTGTTTCCTGAGCAGGTTAAGTTTTTACTTATCAAAGTAAAACCATCGAGAATAGCATGTGGGTCTGAAACTCTCTGAACTCACTTTTACTGTCCGTTTTTGCCTACAACCTTCTTTGTGTCCAACCAGCGCAATACCTTACTGACAGCTACAATCCTGGGCAGCTAACCAACCCCTGCAAGGCGTTCCCTATGTCTAATCTCAGGGCCCATACATCTCTTTTATTAATATGCCTATCAGAATTAAGGAAATAAATAGAGATGCAGAATTTGCTAATTGAAAGAAGTGGAGTTCATTATAGACACAGTAGATGGATTTTCAAGGTCTGTTCGGTTTGGAAGAAGAAGGTTAGCAAAGAGGAGAGGCACAAAGGGGAGAGTTAGAGAAGCTGTCCCCATATTGCCTGGTGCATTGGGCTAGCTGCTGTGTTTATGGTTCACCTGGATGACTAGGGATCTCAATTTCTCTTGGTATTAAAAAGACACAAACCTGGTGCACTGGCCCCCCTTCCATTTAGAGGTGGAGTTGGAGAGTCCCTGGAGTGGAGTGGAGACAAGGAAAGGGACAACGCAAGCAGAGACAGGCTTGGACCATGTGCAATTCCATGTGGCTGTTCATACCTCAGACAGGATGGACCTCAACACAGTAGTTTGCACTGGTAAAAGAGCCTGGAGATCTTTTAAGAAATGCAGCTGGTCGCACCTTTATTTTGTTTTTATCTCAGCTAAAGGAGATAGGAAGATGTGAAGCTATAATGCAAAGCATCGTTCTTACATTTTTATCCATTTATCAGATGTACTGAGCAACGTTTCCAGCCTGTTCTGTTCCCCATTTTTTAAAAATTCGCTCCTCCACTTTTCCTGTTTTTCTGCCCATTCAAAGAGTCTTTTTTATTCATCATTAATACCCAGAACTTGAGTTCTTTGATTTTTACACTTTTCTATGGGAAAAACTACCTCTTAGGATCTTATCCTTGCTTTCCTTCTCTAGAACCAGCTGTTTGCCAATATATTACAGTTAATTTTCATTTAGTGTATGCCATTTAATGTAATTGTGTATTTTAAGGGAAGCAGGACCCAAATGTATGTTCCTAATCATGGGTAACTCTTGTATTATTTTCCTTTAGAATTCACAAGTGTGTTATTTGACATGTTAATTATTACATTGGTATATGACTAAGGATACAAATATCTCCTCATTTTTCCCCTTCCCCTCACTTAACATTTTATTTGAGAAGATCAGTACATTTTGTCTGTGAAAAGCCCTGGATTAAATGCCACCCACAAATGATTTTTCTGCATGTTTTATTCTGCCAAAGGAGGTTGTCAGACATTGGGGGAAATAATGTAATATTGGCTGACCTAAGACTTCAATTAACTAGCAAGGAAGTTTACAAAAACTGTCATATTAACTTTGCACATCATTTTACTGGGGCAGAAAGGCTTTGTCACACAGCACTTATTTCTTGCTTTGCTTACCTCAAGGCACAAAGCGCAAACAAGGAAGAAATTTATTCCTTATTTCTGGTGCAAATAGTATTCTGCAAATATTAAATGTGGGGAAGACATTTCCTGTCTATCAGTCATTGCTGTTTCAGCCCAATACAACCCAAGTAAGTGATACTTGACTTGTGTGTTTAGATTAGCATTGTTTTGAACAGAACCCTTGGATTTGAGGATAGCATCTGGTTTTAGCCCTGCAAGAAGCCCGTGGGCTGCTTTCACGTTGTCTTTTACCAAAATGGTTGAAGACATTATGGACAGTGTTTACGTGTATTTTGGTGATTATTCTAAATCCACATGCATTTCAAGTTTGTAAAGGACTGCTGTTCACTTCCCTTTCTGTTACTATCAGTTTTACCCTCAACTTCCTCAGGCCAGTCCTTAAGGAAGGTTTCCCTTCTGTCAGCTGCTTTCCCGAGCCATAATTTTATAAATATATAATTTCCCCCATATTTTACCCTTTCTTTTCCTATTTCCTTTTAACTGATCTTCTAACAAAATCTCATTTCTTCTTTTCCTTAAGCCTTCATTTTCTATTGAAATACAACATCTATCAGAGCCAGAGCCTCTTTTTTTTTCCTTCAGACTTTTCCACCCCTTCATTTATTTTGTTGCAAGCCATCAACCTCCACTTGCTGATACTCCCCGCTAGAACCTCTGTTCCTGCTCTGGTCACTTTTCCATATTTATAACATCCTTCCTACTAGCTGACTTCTTTTTTCCTTTGTCTACTCCAGTCTGTTAATACTCATTGTCAAAATCATCTTTTTGCCCATCCCTTTAGCCCCATTACCCTTCAGTGGAATTTTTTGGTAGCCTTTTGTCTTTTTCTCAATCAAGTTCAAGCTGCTTTTTGCTGCAGCCAAAGCCTCTGCCACTGTTCCTGGTTTTAATTGAGCAAATAAATAGTAATGTTAAAAAAGAACTGGAGGCCTCCTTGGTATCCAGTGGTTGTCCATCAGGATCTATCCAAGGGAAAAATATCAGTGCAGCTAACAGAATTCTGGGAGGTTCTTTGGAAAGTGCCAAGTCAAGCTGTGGCCACAGGCTCTTCTTGCAGAGGTGGAGTAGCCCAGGGATGTAACATAACAGAGTGCAGCAACTAGTGGTCCATTTCCACTGAACACAATTTACAGAATGCTCGCATCCAATAGCAGGATGAGCCAGGAATCTTTTGCAAGGAACTAAACTTTTTTACATCAGCTCCTTCAGATGCAGTCACTCCTCAGACCCCTTCCTTGCTTTTTCTCAGCCTCCCTTTCACACCTTGTTTCATGGCGCTCACTAGTCTTGTGCTCATGGCCCTGGGGCTGTTATTCCTCCCTTCTTACAAGAATGTAATGAATCCTCTGTCCCTTCTCTTGTAGTCTTGGATTAACAACAGTCTCAGCCCATCAGTTCCCAGGAACCGTGTGATTTCAGTCTGGTTTCCCACACCTGTGATTCATTAGTCAAGGGAACATGAAAAGCTGAAAAAATCAAGAACTTCTCTGAAATGTAAAACAATTATGGGCCTCCCTTCATGTTCACCCTTTTCTTTCTTCACCGCTCGACCTTCTGGATCTCGGGATCCAGTGCAAGGTTAGGCTCCTTCAGGTTCTCTTCCCTCTTTTCCTCGCCAGAGGGCAGGCAATTTATTTGGGTCCTGAGGCTCTGAACAAGGTTTCACATTGAAGAGACCTATTACTACAGCATTAAGTTTTCAGACACCTGCTATAGACCTTTTAAACACCTTGTGTGGAACTGCTGTCACATCTCCTACCTCTCAGCTCCATCGTCACATCTGTTAGGTGTGCTCATTTGTTCATGTTAGGTATTCCTGCAAAATGATAGTCATTGCTGAACTGGATAATGATATTGATACTGCTACCACATGGAAACAGACTGCTCAGCTTGATCAAAACCATTGCATTGTTTCAAGTCTCTTCTCTGCAGACTGAAAGATATCTTGGTTCATACTAGAAAAATATAATCACAAGCAAAAGGGTTTTAAACAAAAAAAAAAAAAAGAAGAAAGAAGAAAGAAAGCCAAAACCCCAGCAACACAAACTTTTTTCACAAAGGGTTTTAAATTCTGCAGAAAATGAAGAGATAAAATGTATCAGAGCTTATACCTGCTAAATCCTCTGACAGCTGCTTTCTCATCCTGCTGCCTGAAAATGAATCAACTTAATTATTCCTGTGGCTACGTACATCCAGACGGCTTAGCGATGCCTCTTTATCGCTGGCTACAGTAACTGTCCTAGTGTTCTGGAATAGTTAAGAAGTTTGAAAACCGAGGTTTTTTTGTAATTCCAGAGTACACAGGCTGTAATAGAAGAAATGGTTGGGAATTTTGGAGTCTCCTGTCAATAGTTAGGTTGTGCCAGCACTGACTTTAAATTTGCTTGTGTAGGATGGCATGTTTGGGTTAAGATTCTAAAGTAATGTAGAGTGGAAGTTTGGTACAGGCTGTAACCAAGAGACTAGTGTAGTGGATTCACAGACTGCAATATGTGGAAAGAGGGGGTGGGGAAAAACCAGCATTAAATTATCTTCCAAGGACCCTGAAGTCTCTCAGGATGACTCTTCTGAGTACTCTGAAAATATAACCATTGATCTAGTTAAGATAATTTATCCTTTGGAACAGTCTAAAAAATTGTCTTGAATTACCTGGTGCACACGTTAAACATGTAAAGTTTTCATTAAAGGAGTTGACAGGTTGCTTGTAAACTGAAGTCATTTCCTTTCCCTTCAGAATTAGATTTTCTTTATGGCCTCCTTTGTCAGTAAGCGCTGTTCATTAAGAATGATTTGGCCATTTCATTCTACAACCTTATTTTTGCCTGCTCTGTGGATTTAACTGAAGGAAATCCTTTTGTGACTGAAATGATCAACCTGGATCTCAATCACCAAATGATGTGTTCTCCTTCATTTTTTACCCTATATAAACCAAACTGCTTCTTTTCAGGAACATTTAGATGGGAAGGGAACTAGGTATGAATTCTTGACAACCAATTTGCAAAGAGATGTCTTTCCTCCAGTTTTCTGTTTGTTGGCTTCTTGATTTTTTGAATAGTCACGTGGAAAAGCTAGGGAATGAAGCCTTAAAACTTCTCACATCTCAGATGCTTCAAGTCTGGTTGTAGAGGGAGGTCTCTGGATATAGCGCAGTCCAGTGACTGCTCTTTTATCATATGCTGCAACGAGGTAGGGGAATCATGCCTTGCAGTACTTGCTAATTTTGAGGCAAATTAGGAAAGCACTGAACTAAGCACATCATTGTAACATGGGCTCAGGATTTATACCTAAGTCTTGTCTGTGCAGAAGAAAGGTGGACTGTCAAGATTAATGGCAATCGGTCAGTGTAACATACTGACACAACCCCCCGAGTTAGTCACCAAGTAGCAGTCAGTGTAACATGTGCCCCAAGATACTAGAGGTACAACTTAGTGGCTTCTGTGGTGGTCTCTGGATGTGTTCTTCCTGCTGTGAGAGGGTCATTACATGTGAAAGGGCATGCTTATTCAAGAGAAACACTGATATTGTGGGGAAATTATGAGAAGGGTTCATCTCCTGTCTGGTGCTCCACATAGGGGTTGTTGTGAACGTCCAGCCCTTCAGGCTGTTTTGGGGGAAGTTTCTGAGAAGATTGATGCTGTGAGTTCATAGAAAGAGTGCGTCTGGTGTGGAAGGCTCAGACTTAAATTTCCAGAAGCTTGCAGGCAATGGTAGGTGTCTGAGATGGCAGCCTGTCTTCTCCAGTCAGTGCCAAGGACAAACTTTGCATCGGTATGGGGCAAGTAGAGTTGAGAGGTTTGTGCCTTCCGTAGTTGCAAACAAGCCACTGAAATGCGGTCAGTGGGAAGGTTGCTGTAGAGTTTGGCCCTGATAAACTCCTCTTTCTGACATTGACAACTTCTCTCTTTTTATTTTGTCCCCTTGTTGTAGAGCCCATTGTTCAGACCTCTGCTCTGTGCTGAAAGGAAGAGACTTTATTTGCATAGGCAAAAGTTGTCATGGCAAGAGAGAGAAAGAAGAGTAAAAGAGGGGGTAAATGTTGGAAAGGCAAAGTAGTCAGAATGTGATATGACAGAGAAGAGGTCAAATAAGCTAAACACAAAGCTAGACTAAAACAGCTTAACAAAAAAACCATAATTTAATATTATGGTGATGCTGACCGTAGAAATATAAGATACGTTAGATGGATACAAAATACGGGGAATAAGGTCCTATGTGATTAAATAGAATCATAGAATCATTTAGGTTGGAAAAGACCCTTAAGATCACCAAGTCCAACCATAAACGTAACACTGCCAAGTCCACCACTAAACCATGTCCCTAAGCGCCACGTCTACAGGTCTTTTAAATACCTCCAGGGATGGTGACTCAACCACTTCCCTGGGCGGCCTGTTCCAATGCTTGACAACCCTTTCGGTGGAGAAATTTTTCCTAATATCCAATCTAAACCTCCCCTGGTGCAACTTGAGACCATTTCCTCTTGTTCTATCGCTTGTTACTTGGGAGAAGAGACCAACACCTGCCTCGCTCCAACCTCCTTTCAGGGAGTTGTAGAGAGCAATTAAGGTCTCCTCTGAGCCTCCTTTTCTCCAGGCTCAACAACCCCAGTTCCCTCAGATGCTGCTCATAAGACTTGTTCTCTAGACCCTTCACCAGCTTCGTTGCCCTTCTCTGGACACGCTCCAGCACCTCAATGTCCTTCTTGTAGTGAGGGGCCCAAAACTGAACACAGTATTCGAGGTGCGGCCTCACCAGTGCCGAGTACAGGGCACGATCACCTCCCTACTGCTGGCCACACTATTTCTGATACAGGCCTGCTGTCTTTCTCTTCATGTCTTCAGTGAATTTACCTTAGTCGTAATGTAGAACTTGGGATTCTCTTACCGTGCAAGAGGTCGTCAGATAAAAAGGACATGATTTAAAGCACATGTGCCCCCTTGAAACACTCATTTCTCAGTAAGAGTAGCAAAGCATAATGTAATTAAAACAGCTGTCTACAGTGTTTATGTACAATCACATTGAGTAGACAATACCTTTAATTCATTGTAAGGTCAGACACATGGGGAGGAAGGGTTGATACTGTCTCTCAGACAGCAGTAATCAAAGGCTGGCAACTCAGCTCTGGAAATTGAACAGATTAGAAGTTCTTGGCAGTGATTCCCAAATGCTCAGGAGACTCAATGCAATCAGCAGCTTTGACATTTTGGCCAGCTAGTTAAATAGTGTTGGCTATAAACATTACAAGGCAAATGATCACCCCCTTATGTGCTGGGTCTGGGGCATACGCTTCCTGCCGTCTGTCTCGGGAGCAATGGGAGCCTCTAAACCAAGGGGCTCTTTGATGATACCCTGTGAATAACTTCACAGATCATAGCAAAGAAGAGGAATTTGCATTGTTTGCACGTTAACCACAACAGTGAGTACCAGAGAAGGAAGACAAGGGTTTATACAGGATTTTGCAACTAAGCATAAATGACAGCGCCCTAAATCTACTGAACTTGAACCTCTTTTGCATTGTTTAGTCAAGAATGAGTGCTGCTTCATATGGATGGTTCAGAGATCAGACTGAAAAGAAGATCTGCATACATGCAGCTCCCTAAAATATAGTATTTATTTGTTTATCCATTTATTTTATGGAAAAAAACTACACATAGAGGCAGTTTCCGCAGGATGAGTGCCTGAATTTAGGAAACTAAACCTATATGTAAGCAACAAAAAACCAGATTTGTACAGATATTTGAATGAATGCATAAAACTGGAACTGCATGCATGCATAAGCGATTGCAGGACTATATTTGCTTGCAAATCTGGTTTAGTGCTGAAAAATCAAGGTGATACGGCAGTGATAGTTAATGTAGCAGTGTAATATGGTTAGTTTAGTAGTTGTACTATGCCTGTCTGTTTGAAATTGCAGTAATTTGTTGTTTTCTAATAGCCAGGGAATTTGAACCCATGAGCAGTGACGGGGCTTACATGTTTGAATTAAGCTACCTGGTTTTGCATGCTTCTTTTGCACGATATTGCGGAAATAATGACTGCAGGCTGGCTCTAAAACCGCATATAACAGCATGCCTGAGAAGGCAGAAGTGAAGGCAGTGGCTGAATGTCACGTTCTCTGTGAGGGTGAAAAGTTAAGCCCAGTTCGCTGGGAGCCTGGACAGTAGTGTTAGGAGGTACCAATAGCTGAATACATTTTCAATGTGCAAGGTTAGTTTCCAGTCTCTCCCCTCTTCTCCATTCCTGGTAGTTAATAATAATTAGTCCTAATTAATAATATTTAAACATATAGAATATAAATTTAAATTAATTAGCAGCAATAAGTAGTCATTGTAAAGAAGGCAGAAAGAGGAAGACGGAAGGTATTTTTAAACATCCAACTCATCACTGGGATTGCTTCATTTTTTTCCCACTATTTCTTGGAGGACGTTTCCTTCGTTACATTTCCTAAGCCATTTTAGGTATCAAACTCAGTGACATCAGTAGGAGTATGCCACTCGCCTTGCTGGACATGATCCATTAACGTTCAGTTGTTACGGTTGTTTGACCTTTTGATTTGTCATTTTCAAGGTATGACAGCACGTTTCTTACTTGGACTGGCGTGGTCCAGTGAGCGCACTCTGAATGCAGTCAAGGAGGCGTTAATCCCTCTAAGGAGTCGGATGGCAGTCAGGAGTTCGTCTTTCAGATGGGAAAGTAGCTGATTCCCACTGGCAGACCAGCTAAGTAACCCTTCAGAGGGATTTAGCTGCACATGGCCACCACCTAAAAACAAATACTTCTGCATGTGAAATGAAGAGTATGCAGGTGTAGAGTACAGAATTCAACGTTGCTTTTCACCATCAAACTTAAGTTTTAGAAGGCTTCCTCAAATACATAGCAATGTACCTATTACATTTGTAGGAGTGGATGGAGCAGAGCTCAGCTCTGCTCGGCCAGGTTTGCAAGATTTACCAAGAGTAGGATCTTAACTGCAAGGATGCATTCAAAGCAAGGCCCCAGCCGAGGGGCTGTGGGTAAGCTGCCTCACCCAGGGGGTGGAAATGTGGCAAAGGCATTTGCTGCCCACCTGAGCCAACACCTTTGGGAGAAGCATCTTGTCCTCTTGAAGTAGATCTCTGGGATGGATGTAGTCCCTATAGTAAGGAAGGAGATTACCTTCAGTTTTTTAATTGTTTAGTTTCACCTGCTGGACACAGCTAAAATGAGTGCTTAGATCACATCTGAGAAAGAAGTTACATCTCAGGAAGCAAAAATAGAAAACATCGGGCAGGCAATGAGTTAGAAGACTGAGGCAACACATGTGAAGCAATGAAATATTCATGTGAAAAGAAAAATTTTCAGAATGATTAGCCCCCCATCTGAGGGGCTAAGCTTCTGTTTTAAGATACATGGTGAAAATGAAAGAATAAAGGAAAATTAACAGTGCAGAAAAAGCTTTTGCCCTCTGTTTGTGTAGCTGTTAACTTCTGTCACACCCACTTTGATACCAGGGGGGTGTTACCGTTTCCTACTGGTTTTTAGCTGTTGGATTTGGGTGGGATGGGCCTTTCTAAGTCTAAGATAAATATTTCAAAGTGTGTGGTTTGCACCAGCACCAACAAAATGAGTCTAGGATTGCAGAAAGACAAACAGTAATCTGTGACATGTATTTATTTGAACTAGAGCCAAGCAATTCCCCTTAGTTAACTGTGTCTCAGCAGTTTTCTCCTGATAAAATAATTAATATGCAGATAGATGGCTGTTGCCGAGCCATCCTTCATTCTCATTTTTTGTTTTTCATTGTTCATGGCATTGCTTCAAAAGCAATCCTGTAATATCCTTGGCACATTGATATCTCTCTCTCTTTCTCTCTCTCCCCTGACTAATGGTCTCTTTTAGCAAGTTCTCTTTCCTTCACTGTGTATGGCCATAATGTGCCTGCAGCGTAAGGCTCTCACAGAATTACAGCATGGTTGAGGTTGGAAGGGACCTCTGAAGGTCATCTGGTCCAGCCCGCTTACTCCAGCAGGGCCACCTAGAGCCAGTTGCCCAGGACCGTGTCCAGATGGCTTTTGAGTATCCAAAGATGGAGACTCCACAACTTCCCTGGGCAACCTGTACCAGTGCTCGGTCACCCTCACAGTGAAAAAGTGTTTCCTGATGTTCGGAGGGAACCTCCTGTGTTTCAGCGTGTGCACGTCGCCTCTGGGCATAAGGAATAAGGGAAGCAACAGGCCACAGTTAGCAGCTTTGTGCTACTGCCTTCTGGTCAGGAGAGCAGCTCTAAGACCCAGCAGGAGAGCTGTAAGACCTGAAAAACTCTCTGCAGTCTCTCTTGTGGCCCCTGCAGCTTGTGTACTTCGCCTGGGTTGAGTTTGCAGAAGTCAGGATGTGCACCTGCGCTCTCAGTCGGCTCCTTAGGACTTCACAGCTTTTTTCTGCTGTTACAAGTCTGGTGCTGTATATGTGCCTGTCCCTGACATGACAGGAGCATCATCTCAGCTCAGAATGCAAAAGAGCCACGCTACTGCTGCTGTGGGCACACAAGCCACAGGCAGAGTGGGACTTAAAATCCTATAACCGGCAATTGTAATTTAGGTGTCTAGGGAGACAGCCAAGCAATAAATGACACCCTCCTTACCACCCCCGAAAAAGAATTTTTCTTTTTACAGAGCAGATGAGCTTTTGCTGTAAGCTGTGATGCCCTGTCAGAAATTGGCTTATTTTCTTGTTATGCTACTGAAAAGTTGTCTTGAGACCACATAGTACTAATCATCTTCTATACCTAGAAACCTTACTGTGACCCAGAATAATATTTGAAACAAAAATGCAGAAAGTGTTAACACAGGTTTTCTTTTCCTTTCCTTGTCAACTGCAGGTAATGCAGGTAGTGAAAGAACAGATAATGAGAGCGCTCACTACCAAGCCTAGCTCTCTGGATCAGTTCAAGAGCAAACTTCAGAATCTCAGTTACACAGAAATACTGAAAATACGCCAGTCTGAAAGAATGAACCAGGAAGATTTCCAGTCTCGTCCGATTCTGTAAGTACTGTCTTCTCTTCCCACTCATTTTTGCATGGAAGGATTAACAAATGTGAATGACATTTGTGAGCTTTTCTAGGGGAACCCAAGGAGGAAAGCTGTCCAGGGAGCCAGGCTCAAAAGCAGTAGTGCGGCATCTGCTTGAAGTGCATTATATTTTCTTCTGCTGGGAATCATAACTTTTTCTTTGAGTTCAGTGAAACCAGATTCAGCAAATCCCTACAGGGTCTCACATGGCTTATTTGTGTGAAACAATGCTTTGACATTTCCTAGCTTTGCATGAATGTGAGCCTGGTTTTGGTGCTGGTAGTGGCTTTTAAACAAAACAAACAAACAACAAACACCACAACTTTGTCTTTTGTCCAAGGGCCTTTAAAAATTCCAAATGTCACTTCTCTGAGTGAGACAGGGAGAAGCCCAGAAGAAGAGGAGCCAATACACACTGGCTCGCCAAAAGAGTGGTGTTGTGTATGACTGTCTGTGTTTATGGCATTATCTTTGGTGTTAATGACAAGCAGTTACTTCTTTCTAAATGATAACATTCTGGCAGCTAGCCAATGGGATTCTCATTTCCTTGTTGTTTACTGCAAAGTATCAAACTGCAAAGTCGCCACCATAGCTCCTTCCGTTTCTCAGAATACCCTTTGTTCTGTTATATGAAAAATGGAGGCCGTATTTGGCTCTGGACCAAGTCTGGGCTTCTGGCTGAACTGATGGCACAGGACAGATGCAGACTCCGTGGTGCACAAATGATGTACTGAGAATAGCAGGACCCTTTTGAGAACAGCAGAGAAATGGTGAGGACTCCAGAAGCATCAGCTGAAATGTCATGAAATCCTGACCATGTTTCAAGTGGAATGGCTCATGATTTTCCAAATCTCCTTTTCAAGGCAGAGGTATAGAGAAGGGTTTGGACCAGAGCGTTTCAGGATTCAGAAGCAGGGCGTTCATTTTGATTTGTTTCTAAAGGATACAGATATCTAAGTACAAGCTCTGGGGACACATTCCTCCAGGGGTAGCAGGGCAACAGCGGAAGCATAAGCTAAGTAGAATTACACACTTAAATTTTAATCACACCAATGTGGATCAAGGGGGGAATGTTTCTTTTATGTTTTCAGTGTATTAGAAGATAGGACCTAATGCCCAATTAGAACTGATGTCACTCATAGTAATGCATCAGTTAAAAAGTACAAATGGTTCCAGTCAGTTTTGCATCATTACACTGCTCAGAAATCCCCTGCCAATCCCCTGCAACATTTAGTGGTTTAAAGCCGCTCAGTACTGCTAAGCTTGTCACCAAAACTTCTCGCTTTCCCTGTGAGTCAACTGTTTAAGTATGATACAGGTCAACTATTTATATTCTTTTGCACCATCGCCCAGCCGTGTGAAACTTGCCAGTGCCCTCTGCAAGCTCTTTATTTCCAGTATCACTCTGGCTAGTTGCTGCCAGAGTGCGGGTCTCCTTCCCCATCATGGAATGAGTGAAACAGCCAACACAAATAGTTAAAAGCAGCTGAAGAGACTCATTTCAGATTCAGGACAAAGGCTAAGCCTAAAGGCTATAAAGGCTGAGTAAATCAATAAGGTGTTTAAGCAATCACAACTGCATTTGCAGAGATTTAACTTTATGCATTTGCATTTTGATTGCATCCATGATCACTTATTCTTGACTGTGAAAAGAAACGGTTCTTTCATTTTCCCGTTCGATTTGATTCCCTGTACTGAACTCTCTCAAATTGCATAGATGGCACAATTGATAGAAGTACAGAATCATGGCCTTATTGTAGGGAGAGAATGTGAATGAAGAGAGCAATCGTGGCTGTGCTGTATATTTTAAAGCCTTGTAGATATGCTAAAAGTGATTGCGCACAATGGTGAATGTAAAGTCGGCAGGCCTTGTTTAATTCTGCGTGAGAATATGGCAATCAGATGATGGGTTTTCTTGCCTTGAACATGATAGAAGTCTTTCTTCTGCTGTTTGTTGTATGAAGCACGGAAGTTTTAAGTTTTCAAGCTGCTGGATGAGAGAAGCTTCAGTTAAGTTGGATTTGAATGCAAGCTGGAAAGTGTTGCCTCAGATCCTCGTAACTACAACAGCCTTGTTTTGCAAGGATTAATTTTTTCTTTTATATAAGCATTGTTGCATCATGTGAGATGAAGTTTTTTCAATTTCTGCTTTTGATTAGGGAAAATAAAAAGTCCTTCAGAACAGAATCGATTCAAGATTCTGGAATCATTATTGATCATCCAAACTACCATTCCACAATGAAATGACGAAGTAGCACTGGTTCATTTTGAATGGCTGTGGAAGAAGGTGCCTAGGAATCCAGTTGGCCTGTAGAGGACCAGAGATCTCCCTGACACATTAAATGGCAACAGAGGGGTTAATACTGGATAAAGATCTGATGTCCAAGTGGAGGCTTGCTGGTTAATGTAGAGTTAATGTCAGCTAGGGAGCCATTGCTAAGTAACATCTGTATGAAAATCAGCAAGGTACAGGGAAATAGAGGGAGGGATGTGGATGCTTTTCAGCTTTTTATCTTACAGATTTCTCTGCAATGTTAGAAGGAGTCACTAATGCCTGCTCTGAATGGGTGAAGTGATTAGGAGAGGGCATAGCTACAAGCCAGAAGATAAAAGGACAAAACACATGAAAGCAGTTCTGGGATTACTCTTCTGTTGTGTTGTAATGATTTAAATGTCTAATATGCCCCATCCTGGAAGGAAAACAGCTAACAAGAAAGAGTCTTAACTATAACCTGGAAAGGTAAAAGCTGGGGACAGATATAACTGGTGCTGAAGAAGAACTAGTATCATTTGAATAATTTAAAAATAATTTCTAATGTTTTTCAGATTTGCCGACAATTCTGTTATTTTAAAAGCAAGTTACTGATGTCAGTATTGCCTATAGCACCGAGACTAGTGAGATCAGAAAATTAGTGATCGTATATATTACTGTGTGGTTCCCCCAACCCTTCTGTCTTACCAGCCCACTAACTTCTGCCATTCTTACATGACAGGAACACAGTAGGAAACTAATAGCAATTTTTAAAGCCGCTGTCTCGTTAGACTTTCTGAGTTTGTTCTCTCTCTCTTCACAAGGCACAAACTGTTAAGCGGATGTCATCTGAAGGACAATAAATAAAATTTTCACAAAACATATTTGCATTTATGATCTTCCTTTAGCGCAATGATTTTAAAATGAGGCAGGATGACCTATTTCTTGTACAGAGATTTTTTTTCTAACCCTCCTGTGTTTAAACACTGACCCTGAGAAACTGAACTCCCTTGCCTTCAGAGGACTTTCTGAAGGAAATATAAAGATTCAAGGAAGCACATCATTTGTTTAACTGTGTGCCGTGGTTTGATTGTTCTGCCCCATTTCTGTCACCTTGAAGTGATGGAACAGAAACCTTGACAGTGAGGAGCACTAAGTGGCAGGATCACCTTGAAAAAACATATCTAGAGTCATGGTGTCTGAAAAATAGCTGAAAACCATACAAGTCAGAGAAACCATGTGTTGGCATGAGCTGCTGAGGACAGTAAGTGCAGGTGACCATGGCAAGGGATGGATGGACTTATGGGGTGTCACTAAAGTCCAAAGTCACTGACGACTGTTTCTCCGTGAAGTAATGGGTTGTCTCCACAACCTCTGTGTGTTCAAGTATGGGGACTGTAAAACAGAAGAGTACTACCTCTGAGCTTCACGGTTGTGAGAGCAAATATATGCACATGTGTGGAGGGACTCCAGCACATCAGCAAAGAGGCAGAAGGTGTCCCTTTTTTCTACCTCCCTTCCTCCTATGGAAAGTTTGCCTTAGACAGTGAAGTACTTCAGAGAGAATTACCTGTTTATTTTTGGATTGGTTAAAAATCCTTCTCTTCCTCTGGTTTGTAAAGGGCAGATGGGTCTTTAGAGGACAGAAGAGGGAATACTATGAGCAAACAGTCAGATGTTAATGTGCTGGGTGACCCATTCATTTTTGTTTTTTCAGTAGTGTCTTACAACTATGATGTTATGATATCTTTAACACCTATTTGATGATAACCATGCAATTTCTGAATTAAACTACCTAAATATCAAACTGATGTTTATACCAGTCTTGAATGTTTGAAATCAGTCCAGCTGGAGATTTAGTCTGCAGCCTGGACTGCTGAGTAACCCACACTGGTTTTTAACACTGTTCTCCTCAGCCCCTGCTCCTAGCTCTTACCTGAGGAATGGGGAAGCTCATCAGCTCAGTAAAAGCAAGACATTTATTCAAGCACAAAATTCTTTTAATTGCGGTATTTAACCATTCAGCATATTCATATCTTAGTTCCCAATGAGAAAACAACAGTGCTTGAAAATTATCCTAAAGGACTAATAATACATTTCCAAAAGGTGGCCTGTTTCTATAGTTACAATGCTTCCTTGATTTTTGACCAGCTAGATTTTCACAGCTTGTAAGTATGTGGTGGGTTATGCATCAAGAACTCCAACCATTTTGTTAATACCTGGGGGAAAGATGGCATTTTTGTTTAAAGGCCTGATCTTTCTAGCAGAGGACTTCAGGTGGTTTCAGTGGGAGTCTGGCAGATCAAAGGCATAGGATCGAAATGAATGTGGAAATCAGCAGAGACTGGGCTCCCTAAGTTTTTAAGAAGAGAGAAATTTTCGTTGTCTCTATGGGATACCACAGCTTTGCTTCCTTTTGATGATGATTGCTGGAATATACTGCCAGACAGAATGATTTTTGGTATTACCTAATTTGCACAGCAATGGAAAATTATGGTTCTGACACACTTCATGTTTTATAAATCCTCTACACATTCAGTTATTTTTTAATCTTCCTAGGCTTGCTGTCGAGTTGATGTTTAAACCTGTCTTTTATGTATTCTTAATGAATCTAAGTGAGGATATAACTGATGAATTCAGACATCTGTGAATCCATGTGATGGTGTATGAAGTCAAACTTTAAATATTACGTGCATACGTTTTCTGCCTAGTTCTTGACATGTTGAACTCTTATCAAAGTAGGATGTAGAAAATCGATATTCTGAAGGATATAAATATTATTTCTAAATGCACTGTGGGTTTCTGCACTCCTGGGCAAGGGTAAAGTTTGCTCCTTGAGCAGTCCCCTAGTCATGGGTTAGTCTTCCACAAAATTCTGATAATAATGAATTAATTGAATGATGTGGAATTAAGAACAAGCATATAGCACTGGTCATTATTTTAGCTCATTGGCATTGCTCGCTGCTTTTTATCATGGTTTCAAAATGTGTTTTAGCCTTCTTGTGTTGTCCTAAACAATAGTGCTAGTCAGGTATACCAGCAGAGGATCGTGGAACAAAAGGTGACAGGCCCTCAAATAAACTTCACAGTGCTCGTACAATGAAAGAGCATTATTTGCCACAGAAAAACCTTGTTGATGCGTTATAGCAAGCATTATTTTTAGATGAGTAAAGTAAGAAACAAATAAGTGACTTGCCTGAGTCATACACTGATGTCATAGCAGGGAGATGTCTACAACAGAGATATTCTGACTCCCATTCTTATAAGAAAAAGGGTTTTTTTTCTGGAGCAGACTTGAATTCCGACCTGGGCCTGCCTGTGACTGTTGTCCCCTTCAAACTCCTTGCAGAAACATCTTGTGAGACTCTGTTTCAGAGGAAAGAGGATGGTCTTTGATTGAATTTGACAAGTGCCTACTTTCTCTCTTCCCAAGGGAACTAAAAGAGAAGATTCAGCCTGAGATCTTAGAACTGATCAAGCAGCAACGTCTCAATCGACTTGTGGAGGGCACCTGCTTTAGGAAACTCAACAGTCGGCGTCGGCAAGGTACAGCTCAGACTGCCTAGTCTAGCTTTTTATTGTCACTTTTGTCTAAAAGTTGGGATGAGGAATACTACTTTTACTGGCAAGACCCTTGGTTGTAGTGCTGTCTTGACTGTTTTTACCAGGGCGCATCTGAAAGCATCTCCTAGTTACAGTTGTTGTAGGATTTCCTGTGTTTCCCTGGAACTGGTTTTGGCTTCATCACACAGATCATCTGAACAAGTCCAGCATTTGACAAAAATCTCAAGCAGCAGTCTTGCAATCAGAACTGAGTATTTTGATTTCTGCCTGGATTTCCAGGCTTCTTGTTCATCTCAAAACAAAATGTCTGCCTCTGCAGGAATAGCACGTGAAACTTGGTGTAGCCAAAATTTTAATCTCTCAGACTTGGACCACCTTTATATATGCGATGAGCTCATTCTGCACCCCTCCCTCTAGTACTGCCTGTCATTTTGTCTTACATTACCATATACATTAAATATCTTATGGTGATTAAATATATTTTTTAAAAGCACTTAGATCAGTAATTTGTGTACCTTCAGATGAATAGTTGATTGACATGAGAAGATTATTTTCCCAATCCTGAGTCATAGCTCAGTGCTAGATTTACAGCTCATTTTACACAGTCAAACTCTGTGGTTCTTTTCCCCTCAGAGAGGCATGCTTCTTTCTCCAGACAAAATAACGGGACATAGTATAAATTCAGCAGATTGATTAGAAGTTGTATCCAAAAATTTCCCTTTAAAACCCTCATTTTGTGAGGATTCAGATTGCCATTTGTTTTCCGCTGTAAATACAATACAAATTAGGAAGTTAAAAAAGCTAAGAGTAAGAACTGACAAAGATCAATATTTGAAACCTTCAGATAAATTGGGGAAACCCGCTTTCTTCACAGAGAGAAGTATCCCTGTAATTCCTCCTTCCTTAGAAACAAGGAGGCAATTTTCCTTAATGTAGGGAGGTTATTTTGGAAAATTTCAAAGCCTTTATGAAAGGGTTGAGTTGCAGGAAAAAATGTGATGCAGCTCTATATCCTCTCTGTCAAGCCTATAAACACCTATGAAGCCTGCTGCTTAAACAGAGTTTACGGAAAGAACATTAATACTCCACTGTGACTTTCTATACAGATTTCATAGGGAGGCATGATATGTGTTCTCCCTTCAGCAGCATATTCACGGAGTGAAAGTAGCTAAAGTAATGCCTAGTTTGGTTTGGCTATCAGTAGTGAGGGTTGTTTATTTTCCTCTCAGAGCCTTAATCTGAATGACTGAAATTCTAGGGAAGGAGCAGGGTTTGTGGCACATGTTCTTCTTTGGGCAGCTCTCCAAGAGGAAGATAGGCTGTTTATTTTATCTTAAACCGTTGTTCATGATTTATAGGATCTAAAGCCTTAGGGGATATAAATTGGTTCAACTTACATGAGTGGAGTTTAAGTTAAAAAAAAATATTTAAAAAAATAAATCAATGTAATCTTCTGGTCCACAGTTGAGAAGGTTACTATGTATCATGCCTTGGAGTGAATTGTATAGGCCACCAGATTAATTGTTTTGATGCCATATTTATACAGGGCCAAAAAAGTTCACAGTTCTTTGGAAACAAATAAATCACGCAACCATGCCTCAAAGAACTTGACCTTCTCTAAAATATATTGTTTTTTGTCAGGCACAAGCCCATTTAGAAGGGCAAGTTTCCGCATGCCCTTAAGAGTCGTGTGTGCTTTATGTTAGACTCCCTGTATTCCCTGAAACAGCAGTGTAAATTATCCCCCTGGGAGGGAGGGAGAAGACGCAACCATTACAGAAGATGATGATGCATGAGGCCACCAGGACTAAATTCAGTAAGATCTAACACTGTGTGGTCTAATGAAGAAGCAAAGTATGGTTTGTAAACACAAGCATGTTTGGCATATAAGCCATTCAATTGGGATCCTTTTTTAGGTATGTACAGTGCCTGGCACAGTCCAAATAGCAAATAGTGGCAGCTGGCACAAAGCAGAAGAAGCTCTCTTGAAATCAGTCTCTTGTACCCCAAGTAGAGCAAGCTGAGCAATCTGTAAGACCTGGGCTGTCATGATGTCAAGAACTAGGAGATTAAGTAAAGTGAATGGAGGATGCGGTTTAGCTAGTGATACTAAACATCGGGATAGTCAAGCTTTCAAACAAGCTTTCTTTGAACATCCTGATAAAAATAGTGCAAGTTCCAAATTCCTGAGTGTGTTTTCTGTTAGCCTTGTCCCACCTCTCCATCTCCGCTCCCCCAACCCACCTCCGTGTATGTGTGCCCTGTGCTACCTGGGGGTTCAGGAGCCCCATCACCTGCCCACTGCTCCAACTGAATTCACTTGCCACAGAGCGTTACCAAGGCCCTCAAAGGGCCGTGGTCCATCCAGGTCCATCCATCCACGGAGCTGAAACAGAAATGGCGAGTGCTGTGAGGCATCATAATTTGCCTGTTATGTGGCAACCTACTTGTAAGAGTAGTAAGAACAGGTAGGTGTTTTACTTTAGTATGTATACTGCTTCTTTTACCTTTCCTATGATTCTTTTTTTCCCTTGAGACAATTCTGGAACAAATGTCGCAAATCTACAGATTGTACAAGAACAACCTGAACATGCTCTACATGGGAGAAGCTGTAAGCATTAAATTGCCCATTTAAAAAATAATTAACAGGTATTATCCCATGATAAAGACTCCAGAGCAAACTTCTGTTAAGACTGTTGTTTGAACATGTGGTAGGACACACATGGTTAGTCACAGTAAGTTGAAAAAATTGATTTACAAAAAAATGAGCAGGGAGTTTATAGCCTCTTACGGCCTTTTGAGAAGAGGTGAAACACTTTCATATATACTCGGCATTGGAAAGCCTCCAATCCAACAGGTGATTCACTGGGGGGATGCTGAACATTAAGCTGTGAGGTAACTGTAGTCAGATCTCTGCCTTTTGTGTTTCAGCACAGGATTGTCCTATCAGCAGGATCTCTCTGTAGCCGAAATTGAGAAATATCATTGTTGTCCCAGCAGGATCCTTAGCACTTTCAAAGAATACATGGCCTTTCCCTTGCAAGGTTTCATAGGAGAACCGCAGCACTAACTCCTGTTTTTATTAAGCATTCTTAATCAGTTGGAAATGAAACAGCAAAATCTAGCCTGCCCTTCTGGTCATTGTTCAACAACAGATCATGAAGCTCTGCAAATCTCCGCTTTGTTCCTTGACCATGGACATCAGCTGACAGATAGACCTCTTCAGCTTTCTCCTTCCTTAGTTAATTCCTAAGAGAAAGGGGAGAAAACTAAAGTGAAAGCCTGCAAAGCACTTTACAACCCCAAAATTTATTATTTCCAGTAGAGCTAAGTAGCAGATAAAGGCATTTTATGGAGGATAATAGATACTTCTGATGCTGTCATCCCGTACATTTGTAGTTTATGTTGCTGGGTGCACTCGTGGAAGTAAATTCCCCTTTTAGCTTTATAAAGATTATAGAGAAATTGCATGTTATTAAAGTGGTTTTGCAGCCAAAGATGAGGTTTCTTGAACAATAATTTTTGGAAGGGAAGGAAAGCCTGGTGATACACACCATTAAATTAAAACCACAAGGCACCATGGAAGTAACCTGGAAAGAGAAAGCTGAAATTAAAACAAAAAATCAAGTGAAGACAGGTTTTCCATCTCTTCCTGGGATAAATAACTCACACTTCTGAAGAACACTCACTTTGTCTTTTTTCTGCCAAGCCTCTTTGCTACTGCTACACCATCCCACCCACCGTAGTCCCATAAAAAATAATTTTCTGTGAGTGTGTGTGACTTGCTGAGAGGAACCAGTTAACCAAATATGCCTCCAGCATTGCCACAGGTCAATTATTCACCAGTTATTTGCAGGGCTTGCTGGCTTTCATCTAAGCAGTTAAGACCAGTTAGAATGAAAATGTGTCACTACAGTTGTATTAGAGAAAGACAACACAATGAAAGAAAAAGGGTGAGTCCACGCACATATATCGAAAAACTACACAAATACTTACGTTTCGCTCATATATTTAAAAGTGTGTTCCTGTTGCTAAATCCATGAGGAAGATTTTCTTTGAACAAAAAACTTCTTTAGTAACCTGGAACGTATCTTGGGATAAAATGTATACTCTCAGACTTTTGTCCATGCATATCTGAGCTATTTTCTCCCCAGATTCTAACCATAGAGCACTTCTGTACTGACCACAGCAATTGTTTACCTGGGATAGCATTGTTACGGGCATATGAGTCATCGGCCATTAATGCAGTCGGAAACACACTGTGTGAATGGCCAAGCACTCTGTAGCCCATCAGTAAAATGTTCTGTGCCCTACTATTTGGTCACAGTTTTAAATACTAGTCTTCTAGCCAAATTGTAGCTGATTTTGTTATTTGGGATTTTTTTTTAACCTCATCTGTAATCTTTAACAATGTGCTGCGATATATTTAACCCACTGGCTGCTCTAGCAATTATCTGAAAATCAGAACAATTTGTTTGAAACCTTTTCAGGTTAAAAACTGGAATGATTAATTCTGTTTCCCAAAGAAGAATCTCTAGCACCTTAATTTGATTGCATCAGTGGTCTGTGAGCTAAAAGATGTAAGGACTCACTGGAAAGTGTAAATGATGCAGTGTCCAAAAATTGCATTGAGATCACAAGTCCACATCGTCTCTAAAGACTCTGTGGTTAGCGACTGCTCCCCCTACACCTGTGTGCTCTGAGGAGGAGTTTTACAGAGGCAGGTGTAATAACACTGGATACAAAATAAGAGTTGTAGCTCATAGAAGGGACTTAGACTTTGGGGCAAATTCATAAGACTGGGCCTAAAACCAAAACAAACTCCACTCCTTCCTGAACAGACAGTTGCCCCACTCCAGCTGTGCACATACACACGAATCTGCCAGCTGTGGAGTACGGGGTCTCTTGAGAAATGCCTGTCCTGTCTTTAAAGCCTCTTGCAGCACTTCAACTCTGCAGACTTGGGTTTAAGAGCTCTGGAGAGTTTGGACAGTAGTTTTTCTTTGTTTTATAAACATCCCTTTCTAATGGTAGAAAAGAGCTTTTGGTTTTTTTGTTTGTTTGTTTATCAGTTTAGAGCTGAAAGTAAATGCTGGCCACTTCCCACGTGCTGTTCTGTAATTAAGGCTTCTTCACCCTTTTTGTCAGTGGAAGCAATTTCATATAATTTTTGATTGCAGCATTATTGTACACACTGCTTTTCTAATAAAATTGGGTTCAGCACCTACACTACAGTAAAATAGCACGCATCCTGTTTAAAACTGTTCCCCTCCAAGGCACTGAGATCTCACATAAGTGGGATATTGTCTGATAAACTGGTTGTAACATCATGTAGAGCTAAAAAAAAAAAACCCAGCTGGTAAGGCTGAGGTGGTTGTAGAAGCAAGGGTTACTTCCCATCACTAAGGTGCTGATTGCCCTCCTCAGCCTGGCTGGTGCAGTCGTTAGTGGCTGTGGCTGAGGGAACCTCGTTAGTTCCATTTGTAGGTTTCATTTAAGGGTTTTCCTCTTGACAGCAAAGCTGTGGTGTGAGCCCACAGGAGAATTGCGTTGGACATGCTTCAAGCTACAGCCTATGGCTATTAGTTCTTTAATTAACCTTGGGTTATGGGGAATTGCTGTAAAAGGCTCCACAAGCCTTCAGAACTAGGGTTTCTTCCTATAAAACCCACCCCTTCCTAAAAACAAATTAAAGACATTTTCACTGAGGGCTTTTTCCCTCTTTTATTATTGGAGCAGGAGGTTGAAACAGGAACAAGGTTACCAAAATACTGTAACCGTGAGGAGGTTAGAGAGACCTTTTTCAAACCCTCACTAACAACACCAGCCCCATTTTTGCTAAACTGAAAGGAATTTATATTTTTTTTCAGTTACACCATCTTCTTGGCCAGGTTATTGAGAAAGTAGTGACTTTTATTAGGAAAACGTGATTGTTGTAATCTTAGAGACAGAAAGGTACATTCTTTTGTACAGTCTCATAAGCAATGGGGTTGCAGTTAAAGCTAGACATGAGAGCCTCCTGCTACAGTTAGTAGAGGCATTTCTTTAGGTAGGCAGGGGGCACGATGGTCTATAGGCATATTCAACGGGGTATATTTTTTAAGCATCAGGTTTTGAAATGGTCCTGGTAGAGTTTCCGGTAAAAGGTACGAATCTAGAAAAGTTTCACACACATCCTTCTGAGACAAACCAACTACCCAACGAGTTGATTGTGTGTGTGCTGTTCAGATGAGAGTCTACTGAATGAGGGCTCCTGCTTGCTCTAGTTTCAAATCCCTACAAAAGCTTTGCGAGTGGGTTTTCCTCTTGACACCGTACTGTGCAACATCATATGTACTGCTTACAATCCAGGGATGCTTGTATTTCAGGAGCTCTTTTTATGTGCATCACAAAATCATAATCTCAGGCTCTCTACCGTAAATCTTTCAGTGTTTTACATGCCTGTGAAGTAGATGATAACCAGAATCTCTCCCATTGCTGTTTTGAGCCTTTGCCAACGGTTTGTAAGGTCTTTTGAAACCTTTTTGTATAAAAGTGGTTTGAAGTGTGTGGGTTTTTTCCCCCAAACATTTTTACCCACTATGACAAAGAAATTTAAAAGGGCGTGTGGAAGCCCACTTTTGCCATTCAAAGCCGAATTGCCTTTCTCTGTTTTATTGCATTGCATTTTAAATGGCTGGCCAAGGGACTGGAGAGTGTCCTTTAGAAAGAAGTTGGGTCCATGAAGCCAGTATTTTACTAACAGAGCCAAGAAATCATTCGTTTCCTAACACCCCAAACAAGCTCACATGTGCTGGCTCTGGTGGTTGTATAGCTCCTCCAATGTTTTATCCGAACCATGGCTCCATTCGCTCCTGCCGGTTGCAGCACCATGGGGCTGTGTCAATGCGAATATTTCCTCTAAATTAACCCTTAGGCTGCTGCTTGGCACAGCATCAGCGCTGCCAGCAGCGAGAGAAGCACAGAGGCAGAGAAACCCTCTGCCCCCTCCACTGGCATTTTAACATCTAGCCTTGCTCTGAGCATTTGGAGACTTACAGCTTGGATGTAACAAGATTGGATTTTTGACAGCTTAACATTATATGATCTATTTATTAGATAGAAGGTGCTCTGACAAGGAAGAGTAACCTCATTCTTGCCATTTCAGAAAGGGAATTGGCAAGCACCACCCTTGCACTCTAGGCAGCATGGTGGCCTGGCTCTGCAAAGCTGATGTTCTTCATGGGAGCAGATTTTAACAAATATTGTTAAGGTGGAATTATACCCCTGCAAAGCAGGAGGTGGCGGGAGATGCAAACATCCATCTCCTAGGAACGGCTAAAATGTAAACTGGAATGGGACTGCATGGTCACATGTATATTTGTGACCATGCAAAGCACTGAGTTAGCTGCAGGACAAGGGAGTTAGCGTCTGCTTTTCAAATCTTTTCATGATTGCTGTGTCCAGTCCCTCCATAAATATGGGGGTGTTCTCCCATGTCTATAAAAAGACATGAGTCATAATTTTCATAAAGTATGGGATATTTCAAATGTATCAGGTTTTGGGTGTCCCACACAAGACAGCTGGCAGGGCTTAATTTTCACATAGTGGGTTTTAAAAATGAAGCTTTTATGGGTACATTAAAGTTAGCCGCTCAAAGCGGTGGTTACTTGGCCAGTCTTCTGGCCATAGGGGTATATAATATCATGTAAAACTAAGTCAATTGTTTCTTGCTAATATTTATTTTCGGAGCCAGTGACTAAATCAATACAAAAATTGTATAATAGTGCTGGCTTCATTTAATCAAGTAAAATTACTGAGCAAAGTCCCTGACCTACTTTCCATACACCCCACACATTCCTTCTTCTGAAAGAAAAAAGAGAGTCCTTCCCTGTAGTGCCTTGTTTGAGTAAGCTTTCTCCTATGCTATTGATAATGCTCATGAAGATAATGTGAGTAACCTTGTTTAATGCATTTATTTTAACAGATAAATTTTGGTATTGTCGACTTTCACCTAATCACAAGGTCTTGCACTATGGAGACTTGGAAGAAAGTCCCCAGGGAGAAGTTCCCCATGATTCCTTGCAAGATAAATGTAAGTCATGCACAAGGATTGTGCCACTTCTGCTTCTTTTATGCTAATTCCTCTTTGTGACTTGTAGTTTTCTAAGTAGGTTTCTCTTAACACAGGACATGATCAACAGCTCTTTTTACAGAGAGAGAGAGCAGAGGACATTTCCTCCTGCATTCCAACACTGCTCTCCTGGTTTTGGCAAGTGTGTGAGAAATGAGCTCAGCTTTCCAATGAGTTTATAATTTCATTCAGCTTGGAAATGTCATGCCTTTCATGGGGAGAAACACAGTTTATTTTCATTGCTTGTCTAACTGCAGATGTCAAATAAAAATACTTGGGCATCTTCAAGAGCACTTTCTGTCCATGGAGACAGGTGTTTCTTCTGTGGCAAACAGTCTAGTGACTGAAGGAGAAATCCGTGACAGGCAGAGGTCTTTTTCATTAGCGTGGAGAGTGGACTTAAAGATGACACATTGCTGTGAACAGTATTGAGAGGACCTTGCAGTTACTGTGTGCCCAACTGGGAGAGGACATGCCTTTGTGACAGCTCCTACAAGGGGATTTATCGGGATATTTTTTATGGACAAAAGTAATTTTGGAGCTCTTCAGAAAATCATACTCTCATGAAAATTTCTTCTTAATCCTTCAACATGAGTTGTAGATGTTTTACCTGCAGTCGTGGGAAAGTTTTTTGTGGTGACTGAGATAATTACCAGTGTAGCTCTGTCACCAGAAAGTGACTCCAAGAAATCAAGCATTGAATAAGGAATCATTTCTTTTTGTTCTTTTCTGAACCCTCGTTAGTAATAAATGCCATTCTTGGCGTTATTAAATTAGACACACTTGTACAAGTATTCCAGTTTGTAGCTCCACTTCTTTCATGGAATAGCAGAAAGACCCATTTTTCAGACACTGGAAATTTCTCCAGCCTGAAAATTGAGAAAGGAGAAAATCAGTGCTTTAAACTTTCCTTTATATTAGTAAAATAAAGAATTGTTTCTCTTTTCTTTTCCCCCAACCTATCTCCAGGCAGCACCTTTTAAAATTTCTAAGTGCTCCCAGACACAGTCTGGGAGGTAAAGAGGCAGAGCCTGTCTGATGCTGGAGCCCTGGCAGTTCGCAGTCACGTTCCCTTATTTTCATTGCCTTACAGATTGCCTCAAGGATGTTTCACACTCTTACTGCAGTTTTGGCAGAACGTAGGACGGGGGTTCACATTGCTGCATTGGCACTAGAAAAGGCTGTTTTTCTGGACGAGGCTTAGAGAAATAGTCCTTGAACGTTAACAGTAGCGTCAGAATGGCAGAAGAATGAAGGTCACACTTGAACTGCAAGCACAGTTGCGAGACCAGCAGTTCCCAGATTTGTTTGGTTTGAGCCCACTTCCACACTCAAACCCCTGACCCTGACTGCAAGCTTCATCTTCCATTTGCACTTTCCATAGGCTCTTGAGCCTACTCAGGAATGTCAGGATCCCATGGGGACAGAACGCTCCTACTTTAGGAACCACTGGGCCAGACCCACATATTCCCTGTGCATGCCTGCTGGTTGAGATGCCTGCTGATACTGATGCAGTTTGAGAAAGATCTGGTTATTTCATCAATATCTCAGGTTTTCAGGTGATGAAGGATATGAGTGCCACCCACATTAGAGTTTAATTAAACAGAGTTGAGAATATTGCAAGATACAAGATTATAAAGTGGCACTATTGTTCGAAACGTGTCAGGCCAAACTGGTTTGGTAATTTTACAGAACATTTTCCAGAAATATTCTGGCGTTCTTTGTATAGACTTGTATTGAATTTTGAACTATTAAGGTCTGAATATGATGACCAGATTGTCAGCATTTGGGAGCAGGTCAACAGATGAAAGAGAATAGGAGGGTAAGAAAACAGAGGACCAAGAGAAGCAGCATAGGACATTTTGTATACTCCTTGCCAAGCTTGAATAACTACTGTCTATCTCCAAAAATAAATGTGGGGGCTTTTAACCTTTTCACTTCTGTGAATGTCACCTCTCTCTCCAGGCTGGCAGAGTTAACAAGCTGTGCAGACTCCAGCTGGGACAGTAAACAGCTGCCCTCTTTCTCAGGGCTTTATCTGTTGTGAGCACATCACATCTGCACTCAACACCCTCCAGCATCTTGTAGTCAGCTTCTGATACCATCTGAAGTCTTTGATCCTGTTTTTCCAAAGCAAAGAATAGGCCAAGTTCCACATAAAGAAAGATCGGGATGTCACATCAGTCTGTGATCTCCCATAGTAACTGCATTCCAGATCAGAGAGATCGAGTGTATGAAACCTGGAGAAAAGCCTTCTTGGTTGAGAGATCTAACTTGAGAAAATCCTACCTTATGCAATCAGAGAAATTGTTTTTCTGAGCATCTTCAGCAAATGGCAGGAACTCTTCTTAAGAAGACCTTTCTACCACAGTTGCAGTCAAATATCTCCTTTACTTTCCAGTTTGTCATAGCTCACTCTCTCCTCTCACAAATAATATCTCTTCTTGCCAAAAAATACGGTAGTGTCAGAGACATAAAAAGTCAGCAGGGCCACAGCATGAAATGCTGAGACTAAAGGCGGGAGAGGTTGAGTAGAGAAGAGCCAAATAATTTCCATTTCTTTTAGTTTTCCATGCAAAGAAAGTCTTTTAAAAATGTCTGTTATCTCCCAGTGCCGAGATAATCTGTAATAAAATACATAGTGTGCTGTACCCACTAGAAGAGAAAATGCATTTCTCCTCTCCAGTATTTCCATTAGAGTTTGTAAAGAACTGGGCAGTAACAGACTTTCATATTATTATGCTGTTCTATATATATATAATGCTTTTCTGCATCCACAAGGATAATGGATTATTTATAGATTGTAGAAACTGTCACTCACTGACCATATTCTGTTGTGGAGCATATAGATTCTCCATAATGTAATTACCGTTGGAAAATTGACTTCCACTTGAAACTCAGAGAAATTTATCTTTATGTTTTAGTGACCTCACTCTGTGAGTGAGTCTGAGTGTCAGCAGCTTCCAATACTTTTTTCTTACCTTTTTTTTTTAATGATTTCTGATCATTTCGCATTTTAAAGCAATTGGAGTGGGTCATTATAAGCCTTAGTAGTCCTTATTCCTATTAATACCAGAAAGCGACTAAACTGCTGATGGGAGTAAAATAGAAAACTATTTGAAAAATTCACACAGGCATTAACAGAAGGACAACAGTATCAAGTGAGTTAGAGTCCAACTCGCCCAGCATCCTCTCTCCAGCAGAGACTTTACCTGGATGCCTAGGAAAGAGCAGCAAGAGGGCAGGCATATTACCTTAGTAAGGCAGAAAACAGTGTATGTTTTCTAGATACACGAGTACACATAAAAACTGTCCAGACACAGGTATGCGTCCATATGAAACACTCTTAAAGTAGTCTCAACAGGCAAGAAAAAGCATACTCAGGTTTTTATCCAGATGCCTGAAATTTTGTCAAGACTCACTGATCCCTATTTTAGTTGTTTTCTTCTGGTTTTCTTTCTTACAACAGGCTGGAAATGGCAAAGGAGGTGGCAATTTTAACACATTAGTCTTGCCTCTTTTTAGACTCTGTAGCTTTTACACACCTTGGTTGTAACTCATTTTCTGGTTTTTGCTTTTGTTTAATACAGTGCCAGTGGCAGATATAAAAGCTGTTGTGACTGGGAAAGACTGCCCTCACATGAAGGAGAAAGGAGCTCTTAAACAAAACAAGGTATGGTTCTCAAATTGTTATGAACACACACCCTGCAGAATACAAAGCTTGTCAACTTGACCTTCCCTGAAGTAATACAGGTATTTTTCATTCCAGCCTGCTACCTTTTTGTGTATGCACACACACTTCGTTTTCACCTCAGACCATTTGAGTTAAATTATTAGGACAGTCTGTGCTGCTTTACTCAGATTTCATGGCAGACGTGCATATGCCCAGAGCACATTAGGATAGTGTTTAGTAGTGGTGTCTTCCACCTCTAAAGCAAAGCAGTTTTGACTGTTGCTACAGAGCAGAGCAGCAATGATTGTTGGTACCTACTCCTATATTGTCTCTGATAAATAACTAGTTTGTTCCAACTGTATTCTCTGATGAGCTCACATTCAGTGAACACTGGCATATGCCAAATTTGCAATTAATGTCCAGCTGATGATAACTTCAGGTCCAGTCAGGTAGAAAAACAGTTGCCAACAAAAGGATGTAAGGTAAATGCTAGGCAATTAATGAGGTGTATAAAGATACGTTCAGCAGTGCATTTGGGAAAAAATGTGTAGGAGACAACGGTCAGCTTAAATTAGATTTATGCTACCTTTCAGAGTTTCAGATCAAGAGCTGTGAACTGACAGTAGGACTCAAATTGTACAGTGCCAGAATCTTGCAGAGTTTTTGTTAGTAAGAATTGCCGCTACAGCAAGAAGAAATTGAGTTACTAGCAAAGTCTGACAACTTTGGTAGTGGTGGCCTTCATGCCATATTGTATGAGGTATGTTCATAAGTTTTCCATCACATCATGCTGTCTGACCTTATGAGAAGGAGTGAGACTCTAATGATTTCTAGAACCACACCTTGAGGTCTGGGAACCAGATCAGAGGATTTGAATCAGAATTTCCTGAAACTGAGAAATTTTGGGTCCAACCAGAAAGATATTTTGATGGACATAATAGTGAAGTTAAGAGTTTCTGCTTCAGCACTTTAAAAATAAAATGCATGCATTTAGTGTTCAAATAAATACTGGAAAAAACAGTTCTCATAGGAACCACAGAAAATGAAAAGGCACTGTCAAAACTACATCACACAACTGTTGCAGCTTCATAGCTGCAACTTTTCTTTCCTTAACTATACGCAGATACTCGGAGCATCTCGAGTATTCTTTGCATGTGTTTCTCATACATGAGTTGCTCTAAGTCTATCAGGATACCGTCATCTCCTTTTAGCATTGGCTTTACATGGTTGGAAATAAAAAAGTCAAGCCAACCAGGAAAAAAAACACAGGAGTATTTTTCCTTGTTGATTTTCTGAATCAGGGCACTAACACACAGACATACACAATAGATTGCATACAACTCCTACCTCATGTTACAGCTGAACCATCAACAGCATTTGGCTGGGGCATTTATATGATGCATATAAAGTATTTTTAGTGCTTCCTTGTCTTAGCACTCATATGTCCGCACAAAAAGGAAAGATGAGAAGAAGGAAAGGAGTGGGTGGCAGTGATGGAAATGTGTCATCTTTATGGAGCAGTAATGTCTAGATAGTATTTAATGCTAAATAGCAATGCTGCAGATGAGTTTTTCGTCAGCTGTCAGCATCACCCCATTACTTTGGATTGGCATAAAACTGCTGGCTGAGAATGTGAAGATCAGGAGCTGATAGGTAGCATGGCTGCATCCGTAGCTGGAGCATTCCATTTGTGATCCCAGCAATAATAATTACGATCTTTTTACTGTTTCTGGTGTGGTGGGGGTGGGGGGTGTTCCTTCCTCGATTCCTTGTTTTTTCCCCTGAGAATCACAGAATTTGTGAAATTAGTTGTCATCCCAATCAAACTATCATGTGCAATATTGCAACTACCTAACTGACATCATAGGAATAACACGTCATTGTTTGTGGAGTACCAGGTTAATGTGGACAATGAAATGAAAACTAAAAAAAAAAAAAAAAAAGCCAGACACAGAATGCAATTTGGCTGAGTTTGGTGTATGAAACCTCTCACTTCCTGAAATTTCACAATTGGTGATATATTTTTTAAGAGGCCTTTTCATCCTGTGCTTTCTTTGTACATATATAACGACCACCTTAATGTTTATTCATTGACAGAAAAGAAAATTGAATGGCAGAATGCCAGTGCTATGAACATAGCTGGAATTGGCAGAATGTCCATTACAAAGGCTTCGGCATCTCTTCATTTGCTGGCACATGGCCGTTATTCTTCCAGTGGGACCATTTAGAAGTAAATAAGAGTTAAACTGAATTGGAATTTGCATGCATATGAAGCTGCAGCAACTTGATAGGACCAGACCTGAATCCATTGTTGTTCATCTTGCTTGTGTTTTTAAATTAGGTTTAATTTTAAAGCCCTCATTTCTGACTCTCGAGTAATATTAATGAATTTCAAGGAAATGAAATATATTCGATTTTGCAGCCTTCAAAACAAAGCATGAGAGAAGAATTTGGAAGAAACCTTGCCATGTATTTCGAAGTGTTCTTCTATCACCCTTTATTTGCTGATGTGGCAGGCCTCAGACTTGGTGCCTTTTTAGTCAACAGAAATGGTTCTGCTCACTTCCCCCTTCTTCTGCAGCTTCTGTTCTCTTTTATTTCATGTTGGTTGAACAAGTTCCCTGCCGCTGCATGTATACATAGTTCTCGGGGGGGGGATCTTCTGGCTCTGGCAAAGAAACTTAAGATGGCTGTGGTCTCAACCTCCAGCAAAGACATGGTTATTTTGATGCTGTTAATGACAGAGTAGGCAGAGAGTAGTGAGGTCATTCCAGCTGCATGGGATCACTCAGTCGTAGGCACCTAAAATGCCTCTTCATCAGAAATAGCTTGTCTCTGGCCCACGTGCGGGCCAGCGGAGGTTGCAGAAGAGAGAAGCTCTGGGCGTGGGAGAACAAGCTTCCCCTCGTACCGCCTGCAACAGCTTTCCCTGCAGACTTGAAACCAAGGAGTGGGAAGTGTCCAGCCAGCAGGCGCAGAGTCTGTTGTTCCCTGTTTTCAGTGAAGTTCGAAAGAGAGGCACGTCGTGGGTCCCAATACTGTTACCTTTGGGTAACAGGCATCTAGGGAAGGGCAGAGGTCTGAAATGTGCAAGGGTGGAAAGAGTTAGGAGTGTCAAGGGAGCGTGTTCAGCAGATTGAGGTGGGGGAGGAGGAAAGCAAAACAAAGAGGGAAGGAGCAGGTTGGAAGAAACGGGAGAGAAGAAATACCAGAGTGCAAGAGAAACTGGTGGGAAAAGCTGGGGTGGAAAATGACTTTAAGAAAGGTTGAGAATTAGGACAGAAAAGGGAGGAGAAAGCCACAGTTGGCTGATGGAGACTGACCAGTTTTCCTTTAGAAATTGCAGATTCCTCAAAATCACCTGTCATTGCTGAGAATGTAACAAAACCAGGTGGGGTTTTGACAAGTCAGCCAGCTCAACCACTGAGACCACCATCAGTGTGGAGGGCCAGTTGGCAACTCCAGCTCCTTAGGCTTCCATTTTCCTTGACAGTTTGCTGTGCATGAGGTAACAGAGACGCTGGCACCTGGAAGCTGTAATTCCTTTAGTCTCCAGAGCAGCCAGCAAAGAAGCTGAACTGGAGGCAGGGCTGCCAAAGTCCCACTCTCCCCCATAAAGGGAAGCTTGGTCCCCTAAATGTAGCCCTTTCTCATTCTCTGCCTGACTGGCAATGACCAAACCCATGACTCCCTGGGATATTCCTCTTTCAGGCAGGGTTCTTCTCTCCTTTTCCTTTCTTTGAGATGAACAAAAACTTTAATCCCTTGGAATTTCCCAAAGGACAAATATACAGGGGCCAGGCCTATGGGATTGTCGTTGACCTTCATGAAATTCAGGAAGATCATAGTAGAGCAGTACAACACCTTTTTTCAGTGATACATTTTATTTTCACAACCTCAGTTGCATGACTTGGCATGTTCTGTCAGTAATTTCTAACACCCTGTGAGGAGATAATGCCAGGTTTGTGTGGGCAGAGGTAAATTTGTTTCTGTAATGAGGGACATCACTCTTAATAAGGTGTGGCTGAGACATGCCTAAAACACAAAAAGGCTGTGTGAGCCGTGAGCTATTTGTTTGCTGTGTGCACCAGCACTATTAGTATCTGCAGCTTCCGTGGGGATTTAACACAGCCTTGTCTCCTGTGGCCTGGCAATACAGCAAGTTGAACCTAATAATTAAACTCAAGGAAATCAAGAGCATTTCCCATGAGAAGCCTGATCTCTGATCATCCAAGATTATCCCTAAGGATTGCAAGTTTTATGAATCAGACTCTGCACTTAATCACACAAGTTCAAAAACGAAATAACCCTTACTGAAATCCAAAGACCTGTGTCTGTTTCAGACCAGGAGATCAGGAGTAGAAGTCTAGAGCAATGCATATGCTGCAGGCCCTGCAGTCAATTCTTCCATTTTAAAACTTAGTGTAGCAAATTTAAGAAGCCATGTTCTTGTCGCTGCTGGCAGTGTAGGGACCGTCTTCAACTGAGCGTCAGCGAAGGCGATCAGTATTATGGGGCTTAGGAAGCCAAGAGGCAAAAAGAACAGGACATGATACAGATCAAAGTAGTTACAAGTCAGCACTCTCCTCTGTAGCTGGGTCTTTTATCCACAGAGTTATTATATCCATATCGGTTAGCTTACAGATTGTAATGGTGCTTATAGTAATCTGTGCAGTAACCATGATAACACAACATCTTTACGTGCTCGCTGCTGGCCAGTGGAAGTTCATTATTTATTCAAATTGGATGGGTTTCCCCATAGGAACCCAGGTCCAGGTGACTTTTAGGGAAGGTCGGTGCTTAATGAATTCACTTTGGCACCTTTGAAATTCCAGCTTCAATGCTGAGGGGAAAAAAGATTATTGTTTTTTCCTTTCCCAAGATTAATTTGGGTCTTTATGACTAAGTAACCAGATAGTTCAGTTTGACTGAGACTTTTGATTCTGGTTCAGGTAGAGGCAAAATGACCAAAATCTCTTGAGAATGAATAATTTAATATATTTCCAGCAGTGAAAAGAGCATAAGCATATACCGGGAGATTGTCCTGGCAAGATTTTTGACACAGGGAATCAAACCTTGCAGAACTTTGCAAGTTTAATCTATACAAATTGAAGAAACCGTGGGTCTTCATGAAGAGTTTGTTGCAAGTGTACTATTACGGGTTATATTGATTTTAATCCTCGCCATTGCCAAGCTCAAATCTAAAATGCTAAAGTAATCCATGACCGAGTGAGCTACAGTCAGCACTGAGGGGGGTGAGTTTGTTTTCACTGAAGCATCTATGTTGGGGTTCTTGCTGTGCCAGTCTGTTGCAATGGTCTGGTACTGCTGCAGCTTTGGCCAGGCAGGAGAGTACCATAACCTATGTTTCCACTTGTTTTGGGGAATAAGTGGTAGGAAAGAAAGACAGATCTGAATGTATTAATGGCTTTCTCATGCAGCATTAATATATGTTTCTTTGTATTCCAGGAGGTGCTAGAGCTTGCTTTCTCTATATTGTATGACTCGAGTGGCCAGCTGAATTTCATTGCTCCAGACAAGCATGAGGTAAGTCAAGTTCAGAGTACAGAAACTTCTTTGGAGCCCTCTTAGTTGCTTTTATGGCAGCAGCCAGCTTTATAAGAACGTAAGAATGGTCATCCTGGCACAGAGTGCAGGTCCATATAAACCTGTGTCATATCTTGCAACAAACTGAAAGCAGACAGATTAGTATGGGAGCAAGACCTTCTGCAATTTTCACGCATATCCTGAGCCACAGAAGAAACACGTTTGTATTTGTACATCATAGAGCACATGGGGGTCCTAGTTCAAGATCAGTATTTCTAAGCCCTACTGAAATATGAACCATAAGTAAGAGAAGGAAGAGAGCTCGGGCAGACCTCACAGTTTCCACAGACCTTGCTCACCTTTTCCTGATGTAGTAAAGATTTCTCCTGTGTGGTCTACCCTGGAGGATTTTTGCTGTGTGTTCACTTTAGTGAACTTTAGTTCAACACCGAAGATTTGTACAGCCAAGCTCTTAAAGAATCACTGCCATCCTCAGCTCATCTTGATGATGCCAACGTAATCAGGGGAAGTTATACCATTGTTGGGTCTCAATTTCAGCCAAAGATTTGTGTTCTCCAGAATAGTATATCCACTTATTCTTAGTTTCACATTGCTTAAGACCATTCATGACAGGTGATCATAGAAGGTCCTCTTTATTGCATCTCCACAGGGGGTTGTTTTGCAATGGGTTTTACTTATATGAAAACAGCATAAATACCAATAGCAAAGCAGAATGACAGCCTCCTCCCTGCTTCCTTGTCTTACTTGAAAACACAAGGAAATAAACAACATCATTGCCTTTTGGAAGGTGATGGAACTGATTTACCTAATTATGTGGAAGCATTGGATGTCTTTCTCTCAAAGAACTTCCAAGTAAAGATTTAGCAGAACATGCTATGTTAAAAAATAAAGAAGGAATAAAGTTTTTCCTTCTTATTTCTAAAGCAACAAGAGTTGGTGTTCCATTTGCACACTTAGTTTGTGGTATCGCATTTGGTCTCAGTTCAGGACACTGTGTTAAGATGATGAAACACAGATGATTGCATTAAGCTGCCTTATACTGTAGTGTTATTAAAGTGCATGAAATTGCATTACAAGTGAAATGTATTTAGTTACACAGCTTCAACATTTGCAATTCTGGATTAAAACCTTCAAATAAATGTTCATTTTAGGAGAGGAAATTAAGTTATGCTCATTTGGGTTTTGCTGGGGATTAATATTTGAGTGTTATTTTCAAGTATGTTCATTCCAGAGAAATATTTGCTGGTCAGTTTTGATCTAAGAGAAAGCAGCGATAGGATCCCAGGCATAATGTGCCATTAGAGCTGTAGGTCTAAGCAAAGCATGATTGTCTTCATCCTCTGTACTGAACATATGTTAGATGCTTTCTGATATAAATTCTCCAGAAACTGAATTCTAGTCTGATTCAGCTCAGTAGAGCAAATGGTCATGAAAATCGACAAATTTTTCAGCCACTTGTATCTCAAATATAGCCTATGGCTACAGGTGTTTTGTCATGGTCTAAATGTTCAAAAACTGCTACTGCACCCCACTGATGGGCAGTAGCATTGTGAGATGCACTAACCCAGTTGCCCGTGATTGTGTTAACACACCTACTATCTCTATTTCTCCTTTTGATCTTGTGCAACTTCTTAGAAACAAAATTAGTATGTTCAAAAAAACGGCGAGAGGCAGCAGTCTCTGCTGCTACTTGACAGTTCCCAAGTGAATGTTTTCAAAAGGGCATCTCACTTCCTCTGTACTTTTCCATGGCCTACAGAAGAGTGAGTTGTAATTAAAGCAAAAAGTGCAAGAGGCACCCACAAGGAAAGGCAAGTAGCGTGTTATGAAGCCCATGACTCTTCAACAAAGTAACTGGGGTGCTTGTCAATAGAAGTTTAGCGGCATTGTCAGCTTGGGAGATTTGGTGGGTGACATCTTAAGATTTAGAAAGCTTGGTGTGAAGCACCAGGAATGATGTTAGTACAAGCACTTCACAGTCCTCGTGATTGTAGAGTGAGGTCTGAATGTGGGAATTGGATGTGTCCTAAAAACAAAAATTGAACAAGGATCATAGGATGATTCAGGTTGTAAGGGACCTTGGGGGCATCCCCCATCTGACCTCCTGCTCAAAGCAGGTCAGCGATGAGCTAAGACCAGGTTGCATCCAGATGGATGAAGCCTGCACAACCTTTCTGGTTGTCTGGTTCCCCTGACAGACTCCCAAGGTATTTCTTTAATAAATTCTCATTACTGAACCAATATCATTGAGGTTTGGACCTCATTCTTACACCCTTAAGTTTGGCAACACCCTTAGCCATCTGTTGGAGCTTACTGCTAGCCAGAGGATTCAGCACTGTGAGATCACTCCATCGTATTTGTTTTTAATTTAAATACTAATAGCTGGTTTCAACTACATAGCAAAAGGTGAATTAATCTTATCCTTGATTTTTGACAGAGAAACTGATGAGGGAGGCTATAATTAGGTTTCATTGGAGTTTTATGAAAATGAATCTGTAGTAAATTAATTTTTCAGTGGCTCTTAGTCTGTTTTGCATATTAAAAAGAAAAAAGCTTCTGAATGAATGCCTCTGTTTTTCCACCATCTCATTAGGATTTCTCTCTGCTCAAAATGTACAGGAGTTTAATTAGACGCACTTGCCAATATGGAGATTAGAGAGGAAGCCCCTTTTCCAGGCCATTGCACTCATCTGAACTGTGGCCAGAATTTGGTTTCTCTGGGGCCTGAATGAGTTATATCTGCAAGAGGAGAGAAATGCATTTCTGCTTTCTGGCTCGCTGGGATTTCTCCCCAGAGAAAGCGCTGGCCGTACTCACTGAGCAGGTGATGGACGATTTACATCAGGGGCTGCATCTGTTGAATGGATGCTCTGCAGTTCTGTAACCCGAGCAGAGCCTTTTGGCTTTCTGTTCCTTTCCTCAAAGTGAATTCTGGGAAGACTTTCCCAAAGAAAGCTTTCAAGACAATCGTAAAAAATTATAGTCTGTTAAAAAATAATTACATTTCTAGGATAGCTTCTTTCTTTTCCTGATGTTCTGCGTACACTCCACAAAAATTGCATGCTTTAATTGTCTTCAGTGACACACTTTGAGAGCCTAGAGTAGGCAGGCTAAGTTGTTTCTTTAGTACTTGTTAGCAGGACAGCCTGAACCCCAAAGTCTCTTCTATATAGCTAATCTCATATTAAAGCTGCGGCTTGGCTTACCAACACCCTGGGTGAAATCTTAGCTCTGCTACTGTTTTGTTACTGACTTAAATGGGTCGGATTTCACTTTGGATGTTGAAGTGTGTTAACCATCCTATTTTAAAAATATGCCCTTTTTCTGGATGAAGACATACCCCAAGAGGGGGTTTTCTCTCTCTTCCTTAAAAATAATCCTCCTTTCTGCTGTAGGATGAAGTCAACCATAGCTATCTTTAAACTTGGCAGTATCATGTAGCAAGTGGTCAGCTAAATTTAAAATCCGTTTTTTGGCATGAAATCTAGCCAGAAGTATTTGTAAGATAAAAATGCAGTTACGGTTGATTTAATTTTCTCCTGCAAACTAGGACACAAGTTCATGATTGAAAGCTTTATTTTTAGATGATAGCATTTGAGTACTTCTGTTCATAGTTGAATAAATGGCTTGTAGTAATAAATGGAAGTGACTTATTTGATAGAATTTGACTCTAGATCACCAATCTCTCTTGAGTTTGTTCCTTATTTAAAATGGTTATTCAGCCCATGTTTATCTCAAGCTGTCAGCTGTTGGGGAAGATGGCATCTCCTATTAGGAAAAAGCTAACAATAAGGAAGGGGTTTTAGAGGCCAGTTCAGCATTTGCAGCATTTAGAATTACACCAGGTAGCTTGGCATTTAATTTTCATGAAAGTCACAGCATTGATTGACTCTGTAGTTTTCACAATATGTTATTTCGTGTAAAATAGTGATAAAGTAGGCATAGATATGCAAGTGAGAGCCTATCTTTGTGTAGGTCAATTGATACCACTTAATCTACAGAAAAGCAAACCACAGTAAAACTAGATAGTTGATACAGGATTTCTTACACAAAGAGTCAAGAAGCATTTTGGGTGGGATTCAGTTTACCTAACTTAATTCCAAGTTGTCTTGGAATTAAAAGTTTTGTGTAAGATAATCAGGCTCTTTGTGTAAGTATTGAAGAAAAAGGAAGAGAGGGGGAGAAGGAGATATCTCCAGAGGTTCATTGTCGTAAGTCAGGTATTGTTCTTTCTCCCACAGCTATTGAAGAATATTCAACAAGAAGTTTGGAGGAGATACCTAACTATCAAACGACTAAATATTGTAATTTCTTCGCATTTTTAGGGAATTGTTTGTCCATTTTCTGAGCCGTTCAGTGGAACGTGCCTTCTAGATGAGGCGCTTAGGGACATGGTTTAGTGGGCATGGTGGTGTTGGGTTAACGGTTGGACTTGATGATCTTAGAGGTCTTTTCCAACCTTAATGATTCTATGATTCTATGATTCTTCATGATACAAGCGAAAAAAAATGAATCAACCTCATTTTAGGTCTCTTCCTAAGTCCCCGTGGGAGCAATAACTGTAGAGGACCAGGACAAACAAGCAATTTGTGTATGGAAAGTCTATTAATGACAGTTTTTATCTTTTCCCTGTGCAGTATTGTGTATGGACCGATGGGCTGAACGCTCTCCTTGGGAAGGATATGTTGAGTGATCTAACACGGAATGACTTAGACACGCTGCTCAGCATGGAGATAAAGCTACGCCTCCTTGACTTGGAAAACATACAGATCCCAGATGCTCCCCCACCTATCCCAAAGGAGCCCAGCAACTACGACTTTGTTTATGACTGTAACTGAGGCTGCCACTGAAACTTGCTTCAAAACTGGAAATATTATAACTGGAGAGATATAAAAAAAAAGAGTGTGAGGAAAAAAGAAACCCACTTGTGCACCTTGGATTTTGGCTTTGGGGAGGGGTGTAGAAACACTTGCATTCCTCCCTGTTCCCTGCATCCCTTCCTTCCCCATTCCCCATCCAAACATCTTCCCCATTGCTCATCCAAATCCACATTGCTTTAATTAACTTGTAATTGCAGGCCGTTGGCCTTGCTTAAGGCAAAGACTGCCACTAAGAAGCACCCTCCCGAGGACTTTTTTTACATTTTTAATACTGGAATAGACATTCTTAACTAAAGGACGATGTTATCAAACTGCATGCCTGTGAAACCCACTTGGCAGTGCAGAGGCTTTAACTGGAAGGAGGAGGGAGGTGGGGAGCAGAAGCAGCTACTGTAAGCAGAAGATTTCCCCAGACACTCCCAAGAGTCTGCTCACAACTGAATCCAATGCGATGATGAAAATCGTTAACTGCTTCCCAGTGCTTGCACCATTCGTCACTGTCATTATTCTTTCCACTGCATCTCGACTCTTGCCACCAGCCTTCACCCAACTGATCGGCTCCCAGAATGGAAAGTCTGCAGGTTTTTGCTGTACCATACGCTGCAATGCTGCAACAGCTTTTAACTTCTTTTCCTCCCAGCTCTTAAATAGCCCCACACTAGCAGATCACTCGCACAAACTGTGTATGAAGCCACTAGTGTGTCCCACCCCTGTAGCGTTCCCTAAGCCTCAGTTGCCTCTAAAATTGGCTTGTTGCTATTCAAAGTGATTTTTATTTTCTTGGTCCAAAGTTCAACAGTAATTTCCACAAATTAATTACAACTGCCAAACATCCAGGTTTACATTGTTGTCATTGCTACAGTGTTACGAATTTGCAAGGGATTTTTTCTGTACGGGTTCTAATTTTTTTATTTTATTTTGCCAAACAAATATATTTAATGAAAACTAATTTCATTGTGAGTACTTTTGGGGGACAATATTTTTACTTAATTTCCATTTGGAACATTCTCCCTGAAGGGAAAAATTATATTTCCCTTCAACTTCACTGTTGAATAAAAATCTGAGTTGTGATGATTCTTGGAACATTGTTTTTCTTCTGAAGTTGTGTTTTATTCTTTATGGTTCCTAGCAATTCTGAAGTGTTTGGTACAAAGTGGAGAGGGAAAGGTGGAAACTTTCTTATCTGCACCTGATTTAATTTACTTGTTTGTTTGTTTGTGGTGACAAGGATGAGATGCATCCAGAGATCTCCATTGCCATGGGTAAACGAGCCTTCCTGTGAGAAGGACCCTTTGTGAAATCCGAAATCACAGCATACTGATGTGCTCATGGGCAGTTTAAGGCTGCTGCCTTTACTGTGTTTGCTGGAGTAACTGTGTTCCTGTGTTTCCATTTCCTCCATTGAGAGTGTTTCTGGGTGCAGCACATTGGTACTGGGGAACTTTGGGCTTTGCAGGATGGATTCCCTCCCTCCTCGTGTTCTTCTAGGTATTTCACTAAGTTCAATATCTCTTACTCCAAAAGTGCTGGGTCTGGATCTAGAGGAACCCACCAGCCCTTTCCCTCCCACCGCACAGGCTGAAGACAGATGTTTAGTTGTGTGAGTTCCTCTCCTACTCTGACCCAGCTGAAAAAGACTGTGAAGGGGTTTTATCAGTGAGAAACCTAGAGGGTGGTTCCAGTTTAGACAGATGCAGAAGACCTCAACTGAGGTGACCTTTGCTCCATCCAGTGGGCTCTGGGGCAGACATCCTGACTGACCTCACACCAGGTGAGGAGAGAAATGACGTCCTGCAGGTGCAACGAAAAAGAGGATGAGGAGAACGTTGTATGAATTCAAGCATGAGGATCCTAAGGAAGGTGCCTTCCGGAAGCTGTGTGCAGTATTTCATGAATGCCTTGATCTAACAAGGAGACGTAAGTTGGTTTAGGTGGTAATGGATGGTAAAGGAAGGAAAAAAGAGACTGAGTTAAACGCTGGAGCAGTTCTCAGTCTGAATGAGAACAGGGATGTGCAACGTGAGATGTGAGAGTTTGAGATGTTTTATTCTCCAGAGCCTTATCAGACTATAACAAAGGTAGTCAGGGGTCAGGAATGAGTGGAAGCACAGGCACTGCCTGCCACAGGGGATTTTGGAGGGGTCCTGGGCTTGGGGGACGGAGGTAGGAACGCGTTTCTTTACAAGACGCTGATGCTGCCTCTTGTCTGCGTGAAGACAAGACTCGGAGCAGAACAGAGAATCTGAGTTGTTTTATTAATCTCCCTGACGCAGCTGGCTGGCTTGGCTGTGCATAACCTTTGCTTTTTATTTACAGACTGCAGAGCTGGTGCTTCAGATGGGTATTGCTCATTGTCAAAAGAAACACCTTTCACTCCCAAGTGATAAGAGCCAAACGCTGCCGGCTCAGTGGCAATCCGATGCCGTGATCTTAGCAGGTAGGCGTCTGCATGACAATCAGAAAGGAGCAAACAAAAACTCTCCTCCGGCAGACAACTTGAGCTTGAGGGAAAGGTTAGACTTGCCTCCCCCACTAAGGTGAGTGCCCCAAATTGCACACCAAGAGCCCAGGGGAGGTGGTGGGAGAAGAAGTGCCAACCCAGCCCTCAGTTTTTACCAACACCTCGTGGCCATCTGCATTACACAGAGGCACATCGACACCACTTGGGCAGCATGGGGCTCTTGACCGTGAAATACTCGCAGCTGACTCTCTCCTGGCACCCCTCGGGGCTCGTGCAGGTAGGCGACACAGCCCAGCGGCCTCTCTCCTGCCCTGAGACTCCCCAGGGCGGACGCAGCCTGGCTGGGAGGGTCCAGGTCCGGGGCCGGCTGGATGCGGTGGCACTGCCATGTGGCTCTAGCTCACCGCCTGCTGCAGCCCTGCATTACAGGAGCCCCGTCTCCTCGCGTGGCCCAGCTCTTTGTATTGGTTGTGCATCATGTGGGCCGGTCACATGTTTTGCTAAATTTGTCACCCCCCACGTGTCCCATCCTGCCACAAGAAAGAAGAGGCTCGAGAGATGCGTTGGCGTAATAGCCTATGCAGCTATTTTAAAAGCGCTCCCACAGCAATACGAGGGGCCATGGTGCAAACAAAAATCCTGCCTTCAGTTTGTAGAGCTGTCATACAGGCTCACTTCAGCATTATGAAATTGAAAAAAAAAGTTTAATGATGAACAAGTATCCTGCTGCTTCCCATTCATTTAAAAAAAATGAGAATGAAAATGGCAAATTCATTTGCTCATGCTGTTGTGTGTTCCGGAAAAGCTTTTAAGGCTTCACATTCAAGGAGCTGCA
Source organism: Fulmarus glacialis (assembly GCF_000690835.1). NCBI lineage: Eukaryota > Metazoa > Chordata > Aves > Procellariiformes > Procellariidae > Fulmarus > Fulmarus glacialis. The sequence continues at coordinate 64,802 of NW_009226144.1, read as the reverse complement.
GCAGGAAAAAAATTAAAGTTATTGAAGTTTCTTGTATAATTTCAAAACATTAAGTGGGTAATTGCTTGTAAAAGCCATAAAGGGGAGAGAGAACGAAAAAAATAATCGGTCTAATTTTAGCTCCTGTTTTTGAAATGACTTTGCTTTTAAAAGTGAATATATTCTTTTACCAGAAAACTTGAATCAAGAAAAATATGTATCTTCTTAAGTCAACTGCTTGCCCTGCTCGTAAGGACAAGGAGAAGAGCAGCAATGCTAAGTAATCTTGCACAAAAGCAAGCTGTATGTCATAGAAAGAGCTTGCACTCTCTGGACTTTCATTACTGCTTTTCAGAAGCAATTAATTTTTCAGTATAGAGAACTCTTTTATTAAACCTTACAACTCGCAGGGAAAAATAACATTCTCTTGCAAAAAGGCAGGCAGGTGATGACCGTCTTCTGGGTTGCAAAATGACCGTGCAAGATCCTGATTACTTTATTTGCGAAATCCTTTCATGTCTTCATGCCCTACCCAGGATTGCATTTTGCTTGCCCAGGGTGCTTGTTACCGACATTTCTCCTCCCATCAGTAGTCCTCGGTAATGCAGACATGTCGCATGTGTACAGGAATGTGAAGGCTTGTATGGAAATCCGGTGGGATCCACTGCCCAGAGGAAATCCCTGTCTTCTCTGGCTGACGGCTGAGCCGCAAGGGAGCCCTGCGTGCCCGCAGCAGCCCTGTAGCCCACCAGCTGCGATCACACAGGTTCTGGCCAGTGAACAGCTCTTTAAAGAGGGAGGGATGAAAGGGAGGAGAAGCAAAACCACCTTCTAGCAGGGGGAGACGGGGAGAGAGGGGCATGGGCATCAAAGGCCCCCGAACGCCAGCCTGCTTTTCGGTTGCTTGTCATTGCATTGGACTGCAGTGATCAGAGGTGGCTCTGATGCGTCCAGCTATACAGCGGTGCAAGCTGTTAATCCTGAGCAATAACCAGCAATGGAAGATGTTGGGAGTAGCAGGACACTCTTGTACTGCCATATCCCCGCCTTCCTCTCTTTTGTTGCTGCTGCGGCACTGACACAGTAAATGCCATTAGCTTCACTGTCATGTGAAAGTCATTCATCTAAGGAGTGTAATAAGATGAACGTGAGATTTTACTCCTTTCTTGTTTCATTCTTCTTGAGAGTTTAAAAAAAAAAAAAAAAAAAAAATCTAGCCCTTAAATCTAGCCCTTACTGACCTCGGGATATCTTAGCTGTCAGAAACAAGCCTGGAATACTAAGCATCTGGCATAAGAAAAGAGCCCTTCCCCTTACAGCAGCATCGAGGAGCTGCAAGTGGAAAGGATTTCCCACAACCTCTGCATGCTGCTGAGGGTAAAATCCCTGCAAACTCTGGAAGACATTTGTAGGACAGAGTTTTTTGTCGCTTACCGCTGGCTGAGCTGTCATTGCTTTCCCCGGAGCTTGCTAAATCAGGACGAGACTCGCTCAGTGCTCCCTCCCTCACTAGATGATAATTATATTTGAATATTAAGCATCCACATGGCTTACACAAGTTCCCTGATTAACAAAGCACTTACCCATGCAGCAAAGGAGACTTGATTTCAGTTTGATAAACAGGCACCTAAATTTAGGTGGGTGCCCGGGGACCTGGCTGGATCAGGGCCTGTGTGAGCAGAAAGGCGATTTTACCTGTTACTGAGTTTTCGCTACGTGCTTGGAGGCAGCGCAAGTAATGATTTTTCTGAGTGATGTGTAATTGGACTGGGTACCACTGGTTGCTTCAGGAGGTTGAACAAGATGCCACCTGATTATTCAACATCACTCCAGCTGCTTCATGCATCGCTGGGACTTACACAGAGGTAAAAGTATTGAAAAGGGAACCCCTTTCTGTGTTAAATCAGGCTGAAACTTGAGAGGGGAGTGGTGTCAAAAGCACAAGTTTGTTAGGACATGACCAGGTGTAAAATGGATGTTGGAAGAACCGTGAATTTTTATACCAAGGTGATTTTAAACTGCTGATTCAGGGAACGTCGTTCTGCAGCAGCCTCACGAGGGCAAGGTTAAAAGAACTGGAGACAGTTTCAAACTCATTGAGTAGCATATATTTACATTTTATTTTCACTTCTAGCTGGGAGGCCTTGAAGGTCTCTGAAGAGCAGAGCTGGTCTGATGATGCTTAGCTTGCAGGGACACACCTAGGGCAAAGGAAACATTTCATTAGCCATTCTTCTCCAAGTGGGGATATTGCTATTGGAAATAGAAGAGGTTTTTGAACTGATGAGGTTTTTTCAACAGAGGGTTTCTCAGCTTTACCGTAGCCACCTCGCTGGAGGTGTTATGCAGAGATCAGTAGCTGTTGTGGTTTTATACTGTCTTGGAAGAGCCAAACAAGCCTCCTCATGTTGGGAGCCTCACCCAAACCCTCTCTCATCCTGTTCGCCTCTTGTTTATAGACCATTTCCTATAAGACGCGACCTATAGGACAGTCACGAAGCTGGGGGACCTGGTGCTGCCTGTCCCAAACAGGACGCCGGCCTTGAGTTTCATCCCGGGGAGGGTATGGCCACAAGACAGCAGTGCATGTAGAGGGTGGGAGGGAAAAGAGACACCTAATATAATTTTGCCAAGGGGTGCAGCCAAAGGCAGGCTTTCTTTCCTCTGACACCTAAAGATGTGTCTTGAATGACTTTAGTTCAATTGTCATTAGAGGATTTTGCAGCTTGATTGAGAACGGCAGTTAAACTCTCCCTTGATGAAACCTTGTGAGTCTAATTTTAATCTTGTAGGCAACATGGTGTTCAGCCTAAGCTGATTATGTCTTGGGACTCCTCTGGGTTGTCGTGAGGGGGAGGGAGGCTGGTTGTCTGTTGCTTAATAAGAGGCAGCGGTTTTTTATGTGTGTCTGTATCCTCTCAGTTTCTCTTGAAATGCCTCAGACTCAGTATCTCCTTCCCCCCCACCTGCCCCAAGGGGCGGAGGCACCCCGGAGACCTTTGCTCTCCCACCAGCAGGCCACGCGCAGGTGGGAGGCTGAGCCTGTGGGACTTCATTCCCTGCCAGTTAGCAGGGAGTTTGTTGTGTTGGGGTAGTTTTTGAAGAAGTCAGGAAAAGTAATGCAGGAAACTGCCAGGCTTCAAAAAAATAAGTTTTCCGTAAATGGTTAAAATGAGGACGCCGAAGATGCAGGCGCAGTACGTTGTGCAAAGCTGCTGACTGCTTGCATCTTTCCCAGAGGAAAATGGCTCATCCACAGGGTTTTCCCAGGGCAGAACTCCCCCCTTCCCCCCCAGGCAGCAGAAGCCTGGTGCATTTGAAAAGCTTGGAGATGCGAGCAGGGAAACATGTGAAAGGTTTCTCTGCCAGCAGTATGACATTTAAAGAGCGCCAGTAGGATTATTTCGGCTTTTTTTCACCCGCGCCAGTCCCTCTGCACATATTGCTTGACTCACGATACCCTCTGTCAGTCTCTGACCTTTCTCAAAGCCCTGGATTTCCCCTTTCTGTCCCCAGCCTAGGGTGGGCGCAGTGGTACCTTACACCTATCCACCATTTCGTCTATCCCAAATAATCAAAGTGCAACCCAGCCAAGCCGGCTTTCACATAAACATCCATCTCATGCGCTTGGTTCTCTCGAGGAGGTCCAGTTGAAGGTCCACTGAAAACTGAGGTTGAGGCATTAAAATGGGCTGGCTTGTGGATGGCTTCTCCAGTGTCTGATGAGGTGGTTTTCAGCCCAAGCTTTTCCTTCAGTGAGGACCTTTACCGAGTCCTCCACAGTGATCTTCATAAAACCTGTAAGACCTTAGCATTTCCGAGCCTCCAACTTCTCATCAAATCTGACAGCTCACAGGTGGATGCACACACACAAACACAGGCGCACACACAGAGCGTACAAGTGCCTCAAATCCATTTCTCCGGAAAACCAGTCTGAAACTAGCACGTTTACAGCTTGGCAGTGTCGGATGCTCCAGCGGGCAGCATCGAGATGAGAGGGGAAGGAGGAAATCAGAGCTGGGAGCACTCTGATGGAGCCTGGCAGGTTAGCGGGGCATCAGGAGAGGAGGTTGGGGCAACGTGAAGGAGCAGTCAACCTCACCGTCAGAAATAGCTTATACCTGCAGCCATGCTCAGACACAAAGATGAAGTGAGGATAACGCCTAAGAGCAGGCGACAGCACCAAATTGCTGAGCTGTGTGTGTGGGACAGCAGAGAACCAGAAAAGAAGTAATGCGTGAGACAAAGCAGCCTTTCTAAGGCCTCATTTTAGATTTTTATTATTATTTTTAATGATGGCTATTATGCCTTGTGGAAGTGCCCCGATGGCATGGGTGTGTGCCGTGACTGTGTTTTCATCAGCTTGAATCCGCTGCAAGAAGCAGCGCAGGGAGAGGAGCACTGCTGTCATGCTGAGCTGGCCGGGAAAGGGGCGGTGGAACAATCTCCCGTCGGAAAATGCACAAAATCTGTGAATTTAGCTGAATCATTGATTTGGGAAGGGAAACCGAGAAGCTAAAATGGCTGAAACTTGCTGCTCAGATGGCTTTTGGACTGCCATGGGTCACGGTTCTCCTTCTGTAAAGAATTAGTGTTTCAGGGCTTCTTTTTAGTTCTAGGATTTAAATTGCCATAGAAAGTTGTAGCTGAAAGAAAATGTGATTTTTTTTTTTTTTTTTAATTTTTCACTTTCTATTAGAAATTGTGTGGCTTTTCCCCCCCAGAAATGAAGCCAAATTGCAGCAGTCTGGGTACTCTCCCCCAATCAGAAATTCTGGCCCAGAACCTCCATCACCAAACCTACATTGCCTGAGGAAAGCTATCCTGCCTGCCCATATAGCTGACTTGCAGTAAAAAGGTACACGTAACAAGTCCATCAACAGTAACTCACGCAGAATGAATTATGGTATTTTCACCCAAAGATATTTCTGATAAGCTAATTTGATGAAAAAAGCAGTCCAAGTCCCCAACTTTTGCTGCGTACGAAGGACCAGTCGCAGCCTTGAATCGAAACTGTTCTCGTGGGGAAAAAGAAAAAGGAAAGCAAGCAGCAATTGCCTTCATTGGTTTGGTTGGTTTTAATCAAACCCAAATCACTTTTAAATTCCCCAACTTCAGGAGGCTTCCCAGCAATGGGCTTCTGAAGACAGGTTCCTGAATTAAGCTAATTAGTCAAGTGACTGGCAAGTATTCATTCAGATCACCCTGACTGGAAAAAAAAGTAAGTGTTGTGGATTTAATAACTTTGTTCATGCAGAGCAAAGAGATTAAACACAGCCTGTGGTCAGCCTGGACCTGAGTACTAACTCGCGCTCGATGGCCCTGCGAGGTGTCCCGACTACCCCAGGATGGGCATCAAGCGCCTGCCGTGCCAGGCCAGCCCTCGCCAGCAGGGAAGTGCTGCCTGCGATTTTCTAGTGCTTTCCACAGTGTAGTTTCCCAGAGGTTTATTCAAGGAGGAGCAAGCCTGTCAAGCAGGCAGGAGGTGTAGTGGGGGAATTGCTTTCTTCTCCCATTTTGATGAGGCTTGATAGACTCTTGATGCTGAGTTTTGCAGGGACTGAGCGGGGTACCGGCACAGCAGCACTGCGGGGCCTTTTAAAACTGATCCCCCCCGAGCAGAGGCACCGACGGATGATTCAGCAGGGTGCGCTCTGGAGGAGGCGGTTTGAGCGGCTTTGCACCGTCGGCCCGGTGCGCTAATTCCTCCACGAGAGCTGAAAAAAGTGGCTTTGCCTTGTGGGAGCTGTCCCCAGGCATCCGACAGCTCCCCACTTGTGCTGCTGAGTGGGGCTGCTGTCTAGGAAAGTCATCGTGGGGGCAGCAAGCGGTTCCTGCTGCTGTCAGCATCCCTGCGGTGTGCGAGCCCCGCACACCCCCTGCCAGGTCCGGGAGCCCGAAGGAGCCACCTTCGGGCTGCGGCATTGCTGCGCTTCACATGCTGTGAAGGGAGGGAAGGCATGTCTATAACTGCCTGGCTGGCCAAGTTCCTGATGGAAATTAGTACCTTAGTGCTGCTGAGACCGTCTTGTCTTCCTAATGGCATATCAGGGCACCCAAGATGCTGTTGGAGCATGATTTTACACCGTGTATTGGAAAATAAAAAAAATTACGGTACGGTGAGATGAGAACTCATAGGTGCTCCCCATTTGTTAATGGACTCCTAATTCTCTTGCTGACACATTGGCGCATTAAAAAGCCATTTTCCAGGCTCTTGAACATGTTCGTGAAGACCCATTTCCATCAGCCTTCGTTACACTTTCCCAGCTTGTGACGCCTGCTGATGCACGCTCCTGTGGGCAACCGTCCCTGTCTCCCAGCCAGTTTGGTAATGCACCGTGTCTTCTTCCAGCACACCCTGAACGGTAAATGCAAAGGTAACCCATAACCCTTCGGTGGCATTTTCTAACATGAGCCAGAAGTGCAGCACTGGGTATTGTTTGGCCTAGGATGTATTCGAATGCCCGCATCCCAGCTGAAGACGTTAAATGTTGTTCCCCTTACTGCTGTGGTGAGGATTTGAGCCGTAAAGGCTGTAATTTACTCCTGAAATATCCTGGAATGAAAAACAGAAGTTAATTTTTTGGGGAGATAGGTAAGTTTATCTTCAAGAAAGAAACTGCATTAGTAAAGTAACAGAGGATTCGATTCTACTGTTGCAATGAAGATAATAAATATTCATCTCTGACAGACAGAGGTGGATGTGAGGATGATAATACAAGTGTGCAAGACCGGAGTGACAGGTGCTGAATAACTCATGAGGAGAATCCTGGGATTTAGTGATGGCATCGGGAAATTTAATGTCTTGCATGAGCCGTTTCCTGCAAACAGAGGGAATAAGGTCTGTTCTGTCCCGGCGATTCCCCCTGGTATGAGCACGAAGAATAGCTCCCAGCAGCCCGTCACACTTGGGACAAATGCAAGATTAATAGTGTTTCGTGCTGGCCTGCATCCTACCTGCCTCATTGTGGTCTGAACCTCCAGGGGATGGGAAGGTCTTATTAATTAATTCTCTTAATTCAAGCACCTGTAACTGATTTATATGCAGTCTAGGGCCTGATCCTGCAGGGCGTGAGCTGACTTTGGCGAGGCGCACAGCTTTCCAAATCCCCAGCAGAGGGGAATTACTGGATCTTATGCTGCAACATGAGCAGCAAGGGCATTTGGGAAACCTCTGCTGGTTTTTCCCCAGTGCAACTAATACATGGCATTTGTTGCTCATCGGTGCTGCAGATTCAGCTCAGCCAAAATTCACCTTCCAGGAACGGCTGCATGCTTGGTTTCGTCCATGGGTAACAGCACGGTCTGGAAGAAGATGGGAGAAAATTGTCAGGAGGAGCAGAGGATTTCGCTGCTCGAGGATGCAAAGGATGAATTGTCCTTCTCGCTCGAGGTGGCAGAGATGTGGCCTTCCAGCAAAGGCTTGAGCTGGTCCCCACCAACTGCTCTTTCAGCTTGGCTTGCCCTGTCCCCAGACCCGCTGCAGTGACCAGCCTGCTTCTAACGCAGGAAACAACTCGTCCCAGGGACGGTCTGAGCAAGTGCGTGCATGCCCGCCACATGGACGGGAGCTGACGCTGTGGTCTCGTTCCTCTCTTTCAGGCAGTACCACGGTGCTGGGTTACACATGGGAAGCTGAGGGGCCGAGAGGTAGAAACTCAAGTGGGGCCAGCAGCCGAGGATCAGCGGTCCCTGCCCTCCCCGGACAGCGAGACCAGTGGGCATGACGGATAGGCCATTCAATGGGTCACAGCACCTTTCCCACTCGCGGCTGAATCACCAAAGAAATGAAGTACCCAAACAATCAGGCAATATTTTAAAATGAATGGTAACAATAAGCCCTTGTCCTGCTGAGATTGCAGATCCCGGGCTTGTTCTGCCGCTTAACCTCTCCGCTGCCGGTGGGGATGAGTCCACATCCAGGCAGGGTCCCTCCACCCCTGCAGGCACAGCTTCCCTGCAGGGATGGCTGAATCCTGCCTCTTCCACCCTGGGGCACAATCCTGCCCGGGCAGCTCACAAGCAAGCCCAGCAAACCTTGGCAAAGACGTTTGCTGCCCGGTGCCCTGACCCAGAACCACAGACCTCTGCCATGACTGCTGTGCTCTAGGATGGATAGCAAAGTGCCCTTTGCGTCCCTCAGGACAGTGCCTGAAGTAAATAGACACACTTATTTATATTTGTCTACCTAGTGTGTGAGACAGATAGAAGTACAAACAGCCATGAAAATGACATTTACTTGTTAGCATCAAAATTAACTTTTAAAATTGAGGGACACCAATCCTGTCAAGCCCCTCAAATTGAAGGCTTGCTCCTTGAAATGCACAATAAAGTGTTTCAAGATTAATTGTCCTTTTGAATACATATTGAATCTTTCCTTCCCCTTGTATTGCAGAGCTGCCAAAAAAAACCATGAAAGCCCTTGAATTAACTATTGCAGATAGATTAACTAACAGATAACATCTTTTTTCTTTAGTCAAGGGGAAAAAGAATTTGCTTCCTTTTTTTTCTTTCCCTGTCAATGCGACAGAAGAAATGTCTTTCCAGATAGGAGTCTTTTCTCCCAGGATGTATCCGGCATGTGCACACACATGCGTACGTGTGCCGTCTTCCTTCGGCAAAAACAGACAATAATTCTGCCTGTCTCACTGCCATCTCTAAGAATGCTGAAAGCACATATTTATGTTACGGCAGTATTGCTCTGCCGTACGTCCCAAGTACCCCAAACAGAAGCGAGCAGCTTTAAGAAATGATGAAAGCTTTTGCTACCTGTGTACAGGGAAAATGAACCATAGTGAGTGGCTCCCGTTGAAGGGGTTATCTTCTCTCTCAGAAATACCTTAGGAGAGAGCTACGATGTGAGGGGAAGCTCTGAACATGGGTGCCCCTGGACGGCTGGCGTGGGAGGCAGTCAGCACCACCGAAAAGGCTGAGGACCCACCACCAGTCGTGCCCTGAAGGCCAAATGTTACCGTTTGAGTGACCACACTATGCCAAGGGGAGCAAAGTCCAAAGTAAAGGTGAGAATGGAAAGAATCCGTAATATATTTACTTCATAAGCAGTGGCAATTAGCAAGACAAATTTTAGTGACTGAGGTCTTGGGTTGGGATATCCCAGCAATTCAATATTTTAAAATTTGTCAGACTTTTTTGGGGGGATACAGCTGGCAATCTTGCTGGCTCTCCTTCCTATTGCAAATCCAAAACAGCATTTCAGACAGCCTGTATTCACAGTGTGTTCTGCTTTATCTTGCTGAGAGGAAGGGAATGATTCATTTTCACCTGGGTACCGTAACCTCCCACCATCAGGTAAGCTTTCCCGGCGTATCAGCGCACTTTCCTATGGCCTGCTTGCTCACCAGCTGCACTGGGGGGAATGAAAACCATGTTCAGAGAGCCTGAACGGCGGCTCGACAGCAGTGTGTAGAAGACACGCCAAACAGCCCGCACCTCTAGGGCAAGGGAATACACCTCTGACTTTGTCTCCCGATGCTCTCTTGAGAGCTACAGCTACACATGGAGGAGTTGTTGTGGTCCAGAGCATCCTCCCTCCTGCATCCTGGGTAGAAATGTTTAGCATCCTCTGCAGAAACAAGCCTACTGTGCTAGGGGAGCCCTTTAGTGAGGTGGATCCTCCTTGGGGATGCAGGGGAGCACCAAGGGTGCCATCCCGGGCGCTGTGCACAGGCAAAGTAGGGGCTTGGGAGCACATGGAGCAGCCGGCATTCTTGGCAGGAGCAGGACTGGGTCACCTCTCTGAAAACACAAGCAGTCACCTAATAAATATAGCCGGGGAGTTTTAGATAAAAGTTAGAGCTTACCTTCATCTGCGGTGACTGCAGTTATTTTTGTTAGTCATCAAAAGAAACTGCTGGATGTAAGATTAAAGCAAAGGAATGACGTAGACACATGAATTATGAATTTTGCATCACAAATTATTGCCTAAAATAGCATGATGCACCAAATACACCTAGGCCAAGTGTTCTCAAGTTTTGAAGAGCTGGAAATGTATATCCTAAAAAAAATTGGGCAACTTTCCTTTACCTGTGTGGCATCCAATAGTTCCTAATCTCTGTATGCAGCTTTTGCCACGGCAATGCTTCTGGGTTTTGGGTGCTCATCTTGAAAGGCTTCACTGGGATTTGATTTTCAGAAGGTCAGTGCTAAGCATTTGCAAAAACCCAGCTGCCAGGAGGGGATCAGAGAACCAAACACTGAGACACCCAAAAGCAGATGGCCACTTTCGGGCAGGAACATGACTCTCTGTATCTTTCCTACCTCTTCTCACTTCCTCATGACTAAGTGCCCAGGAACTTGCAACATGGGATCATTAAAATTTCTTAACCAACTTTCATGGTTTCCACATCAGAGCTTTGGGGCAGGAGACTTCCTTTCCAGAGGACTCTCAAGGCAGGAATTTGGCTACAGAGGACTAGAGAGGGTGAAAAGGGGAAAGGCTTGGGTAGAAGAAAAATACGGGTGAGACCCAGCCACCCAGATCACTGGATAGCTGCATAAATAACTTTGTTTATCGTGGCTAGGGCTCCCAGGCTTACCCCTTTTGGTGTTAACCACAGCCACACTGATGGGACACCTTCTTACACGCTGTGCTCCGCTTCTGCCCCAGCCCAAAAGAAACTGTGGTCTACTGCCTGTCCAGTTCCTAATACGAAATGGAATTCCCTACCTTGCACTTTATCTTTTATCTGGACATTTACCAACACCACCTTTTTGTGAGACTGAGAGAGCCGCTTTTTTTGGTCCCCAAAACGCGTTTCCACTTATCCTTCCAGAAGCGATGGAGAGGCTCCCTTTTCCTTCGGGTGGTGAAGTTCAGGGGGTGAAAGTCGCTCAGTCCCTGCTTTGTTATCTTCTAGGCATAGTGTTAGACCGAGATGTTTACTCAGGTATTTCATTTTGAGAAATTATTCCAACAAGGGGAAGGAGTTTTACTGGAGGTTATTTAACACCCTCAAGCTTTGTTGTTAATTTATGTTGGTTGCTTTAAATATACATAAACGCTGAGTCTAAATGATGAATGGTGGTGAACAAGACAAAATCCACAAACACTCCAATGTTGATTTGTTTTCTAAGCCAGGAAGACGGGCGAGATACTACTTCTGTGTCATGCTTCAGCAAAACCCTGGGTAACATTCAAGAGTCTTCCTCTCTCTACTTAGCATCTAGTTATACAGAATTCACCCTACATTATTTAGGCAAAGAAACAAGAATCCCTACTGTGGTGTCCAGCAGCTTTATTAAAAAAAAAAAAAAAAGGAAAAAAGCATCAGGAAAGCCTGAACCATACTTTTTTGTGGCTGTGGACATATCTTTGCAGAAAAAGGAAGTGGGTCCAGCATCAGCAGGCTTGGAGTACTTTATCATGGCAGACGGATTGATTTGCAAGGCAGAAGATTGCCTGCTCATTTTGTCTGAACAATTTAGCTGGCTAGACTTTGCTAATATGTATGCCTATACCCCTCATATTTAATAAACCTTGTACTGAGCATATATCAGGGTTCAAAAAGGATTCAATAACTCATTGAAAGATATTACAGCTCTTTTTTATGCATCCAGAGCGAGAGCAGAAAGACATCGGAAAGGTATTATAAGAGAGTGAACATTTATCTGAAATGCTATTTATATTTCATTGAATCGGCTGAAAAGGACCGCAGAAGGCCAATAATGAGCGAAGGTCAGGCAGGCAGGCAGCCATCCCACTGCGCACAAAGGACCGTGTCTTGATGGATGATTTAATGACTCCACTGTGTGCAGAGGGGCCAGAGACCAAGTGGAAATATCCCGCGTTCAGGGGACAGCAAGAGTGGGGAAAAAATGTGATGCGGTGCCTGCTTTCTCCCTCACTTACAGTTTGATGGTCCTTGTGCTGCTGGTTTTGATTCTCACGGGGCCATTCCTCATTGTGATGGCAGGAGTCATGCCTGCCTCCTCCAGGTCCAGGGCTCTTTGGAGATGAATTAACTCATCAGATTTGCATCGAGCCCCAGCCGCTCACCTTACCATGTCCCTCAGAACGAGCCTGAACAAGCACTGTTGTGATTAACTGAGTATGTTCCCTAATGCCCTAATTTCTGGAATAAGCCAGGAAAAAAGGAAAATAGAGCACTGAGTCTGAAGCCAGGAGGAGATAAATCTGAGGGATGCTCAGCCAGGGTAAGAAAGCAGAAAGAAGGAAGAAAGGTTTTCTGAACGCAGAACCATTTTGGAGAGGCACGTTTCTGCTTTATGGTGAGGTGACTACGAACGGTGGTAATTAAAACCAGCTGCCCATGTCGTCTTCTCATATGTATGGAAGACTAAACCATCGATGTCAGACATCAGCATAAAATCTGCTGCAAGTGAAAAGACAGACAAGTGCAAATAAGCCCTCCATGAATTTTCAGTGATAGATCTGAAAGATCTAGTGTTAAGGGCTGACCTCATGCCTGAATTTGGCTTGTCTGTATAAGACCAGATTATTAGGGAGGTCAGTGCAATCTTTACTGACTGTAACCTCAGCCTTAGCTTGTTTAAGTTAGTGGATATATAGTCCTCCAAGTGCTTTGAGTACTTTCATACAGCCTGACTTCCCCATAGAGCATGAAAATTCTGTACATGGCTGGCTGACCAGTGATTTGCTTAATTAATACTTGAAAAACCAGCTTGCACTACCTTTGCATATTCATCTATGGATGATAGATGCTATCCCTGCAGGGCCATTTTGCTGATGGAGACTGTCCAGCTCACCTGCAGGTCTTTTATTATCGAAGCAAATCAGTGAAACTCTCTTTGAAAAGAAAAAAAAAAATTCCCCACCCTATTATTGAACTGTGAAGTGCCATCAACAGTGCGTATGTTGTACAGGTCCCATTTCTGAGCATAGAAGTCCCAGTATGAGCCTCAAACAATATGTTTAAATAATCTTGTGAACTTTGGTATGTGCTGAAAATGCCTCTGATGACATTTACCACTGTTCCCTAACCCAAACATTGGGAATAATTATCTTTTATTGGCACATGTTCTGTGTTGAGATCAAGAGGCTGTCGAGCTGCATTTCTTTTATATTTGCATTACTGGAGGAAAGATCAAATGGAACAAACGTAATCAAACGTTTATTTTTCTTCTCCTTTGATGTCGTGGAGCTTCCCTTGTAAGCATTTATAACCTGACAGCATCTGGGGCAAGCTTTTCCCTCCCTGCCATAGCTTCAATCAGCGCTAAACCGGGATCCTGATAGGGGGTTACATTTCTGACAAAAACCCGATGCAATAGCAATAGCTCTGCAGGGATTGATGCAGTAGACTGGATTTTGGCTTGCCTAGCAGGCTACTGGCTATTTATGGCAGGGCAATAATGGGAGAAAAACACCATCACGCTGAGTTGGTAATGCTTGGCTCTTACTTCTTCGGGATTTAAATGAGTATCCAAACTGCAGGGCAGCGCGGAGTCCATCCCAGGCTTCCTGACTTGTATTTACAGCTGGCTCTGAGCGACTCTGTTTTCTAAGGGCTCTAACTAAGCCTTTTTAATTAGTCCTTTCTCAGTAATATTGCCACACCCTCTTGCTCCTTAATTGACAGGGTTGTTTCTTTTGTCTAGATAATAGCAAGAATTAGGTCTTCTTTAGATCTGAAAAGGCCCACAATTGTGTCCACACTGCAAAACTCATACTGCAAAATCTATGTTGGTAAGGTTCCTTCTGAATTTATAGTGTCAACTGCACGTAGTAAGAACACAACAGTCAGGTTTGTTTTTCTGCAGTAAACCCGATCAACTAAGGAAATGTACTGCATCGCCAATAATGCAGCTATATTTTTCACAGGTTCCCTGTTTGAAAGCCCTAAGAGTCTTGTTCCCACGCTTTGTTATACCCAAAACTGAAGTAAGTCGTGTCAGTGATTTACGTTTCCAAGAGCGCAGATATCAACAGCTCTTGCAAGCTGGGACAGTTAATTTCATTAAAGGTTGCAGAATAAAGGATAATCATCTCAGCTACAGCTTGGCAATAGCTTGGAACAAATTTTCAGATGTAAGTGTAGGAAAATATTGGTTTAAATGCTTTCCCTGCAGCTTTGAATGACAATGAGATGGAGAGAGAATCTGAAATAGATGCATAACTTGAACTGCAAGCAGCAACTGATAAGGAAACTGGGGCAGAGGGAATGACTCAGTTGGTTGTGGTGCAGTAGCAAATCCACATGGGGCTTTGGAAATGTTCATCCATGCCAGTGATAATGCACCAACCGCACAGATGATTATGACAGTCAGAGAAATTCGGAGAGCAGTAATGAAAAATAACCAATGCAATGAACCAGTGGGAACTTCAGAGTCAAAGGGCATAAAGGACAACGTTTTGAAAATAAAAGGAAGAAAAGGGACTGAGAGGATCTTTGATCTAAAGGCTTCTTCCTGCAGGTTTTATCTCTCCAGACACAAAAATACAAGGCTTATGTCTATTCTCTTAAGAACTGAACAACACGTCGAAGACGAGAGAGAGAGGGAGAGAGAGGGAGAGAAGGCCTTCCAAGATGACATTTAATCATCATAAAAATACGTGCATGAATGTGACAAAGAGAAAAAAATTGCATATATCTTAAAAATAACTATGTAACCGAAACCTAACCAAATAGTAAAAAAAAAAAAAAAAGTGCAGTAATGTGTGCGGTGACTTGGACAGACTAGGACAGATAAATATTGCCAGCTGATCTCCTTTCATAAGATGACTATTCCATATTTCAAGGGAGTGTCTCCCTTTTTCAACCAAGTGGTCCCTGATCCTGACAGATGACATATCACTGCTTACACGTCCTGTTTTGGGGCTTCATGCAAGTATTTTCTGTTCTCTTTTCTTTTTGAGGGCATTTTTCAATGTATTTGCTACATACATAAACAGGTCTTTAGGGACCCACTGTAAAAAGCAGCGTTGAGAATAACTCCATCCTCACATCTCATTTCACACTTCTAGTGGCAATCACATGAAAGTGTCCCCTTTGGGGAAAGGGTGACTCTTAAATTGTGTTTAAGCCCTTATTCAGAAAATTAGAAACCCTAACTCTGTTCCACTGCATCTCTATCAGGGGCAGCAAAGGTGGAGGCTGAAACCTTACCTGTCCCCTAGCTTATTTGTCACCACCACCCAAGCCAATGTGCATTAGGTGTCAGGAGCTAATATGGAAGTACAAGAAATAGAGCAGTGTTGTGGGTCATTCAAACCCCAGCAACCACACTCCTTCTCTTGGGATCAGCTGCGGGAATTGTATTTCTTCACTGGCTATGCACGTGCCCTGCTGCCATCTGCTCTGCCTTCATGGAAATTCAGGTTAGGTTCTGCTCGGCTTCGTCTGCTTTGCCTCAGGTTTTTGGCAGCCACACATGTGTGCAAGTTTCTCTCAGCTCTGCCTAAATTGAGAGAGGCTTGAGGGTGTGGCTGGAGAGCTTGAGTTGGGAGTTACCGAGTGGGGCACGTCATGGTCCATCACCCCCTGCAGCCCTCTCTGGTGACACCCAACCAAAGCCCTCTCTTACGTGGTGTGTCCCCCATGCATCATACTTGCTACTGACCTGCATGTGGGTATATGATAACCGGCATTTAGCACTGTGGACCCTTGCATGCGGTAAAAGTCCCCAAGAAACATAAACTGGAAGGAGGTAATAATCTCTTGCATCAAGCAGGGTGAGACTAGCAAGCTCCTCAGTGTGTCCTGGCATCCTGAGAGCAAATTGCACCTTCAGAGCAGCATTTTACCAAAACCCTACAGAGAATGTGATGTACATCCCTCCTCATCTGTATGCTGAACGGGGGGAGCTACAGCCCCCCCCATTTCCTTAGTAAGTAGCAACAGTGTGCGTGGAGAGGCGTATATGATGTATATGTGCACATTTTTTTATTTATGTATTTATTATCACTAGTCCAAATTCAGCCTTGAAAAAATTCAATTGACCCTACGTCTTCTGTCTAGCAGTGTGTGAATGACCCGTGTGTCTGCGAAGCTGGATCATTGCCAGAGCACTGAGGGTTTCCCGGCTGCAAGAGGTGGTGTCCTCACTGCACCTCTGGCTCTACACAGTCCTCTCCCCTTCTTCAGAAGCAACACGTGGAGGCCCAGAGAGAGACAAAATGTTGTTTGCATTCTCAACTCTATTTAGGTGTGTAATGCTGCAGGCAGGTACTTAGTGGGGTTTCCAGGAGCATCTCTGCAGAGTTCATTCCTGCAGCCCCCCTGGCTCTCGTGGTGCCTCAAGACCAAGGTCTTGTGGGGCACGCGTGGGCCATAACAGCCCTGACCAGCCCCACCTGGGACCCCCAGCCAGGCACCCTGCCCAGGGTCCCCACCTGAGCTACACTCCCCTCCCTCCTGGCTGGACCTGATGCAAGCCCAGGTTGCAAACACATTGAAAAAAGAAGAGAGCTGGGGAGACAAAGATGCTCGCAAGCTGTGGCGTGACCCTGCCAGACCTTTTTGGGCAGAGAACATCCCAGGCAGCACCCCTGTGCCCTGGTGCTTTGCAGAGGGCAGAGCTCTGGTCTCCCGTCACTCCTGCTGCCGCACTCTTTACTTCTAGGTAGGGAGCACCTCCTGAGTCACCCTTGTCCCAGGTCTGCTTCCCTGGCTTAGATGTACACAAGCATAATGGAAGCATTTATGATCAAATCCCTTCCTTTGGGATAGATCTAGTGTGGTTTTTACCTCCTATTAACATCATTTATGCACTTCCTATGATTAAGAGACAATGTCATGTGCTCCTTTGCTGCTGTACCAAGACGGCTTTAGGTCTTACTGTCTTAGGGACTTAAAAGTAATATAAAATCTATTCGGCAAAAGGCAGGGCTTGCTATCTGATTTGAGTGGGAAGGAGAAAGATTTAACACTGGGGGTGGTCACCTTCCCGGCTGGCCTCTAAATCTACGCATACAAATCCCTCATTTGTCTGACCAGACTGCATATTTTAAAAGCTTTGGGGTTTTTCTTTAATTGGTTTAAGAGCTTGGCTAATGCATAAGGTATAGCAAAAACCAGCTCTGTGTTATACACGATTTTCTTTCCACAGCCTGAAATAAAAGAAAATAACACAGCCGATTACAGGCTAGAGCTGTATGCTTTGCAGGTTTACATGTCTGGGAGCAGCTTGGGATCTATCTATATACTTTATAAGTGCCATTGTTTAGTTTGTATTTTGCTATAGATATAAAGCGGAAACCATTCTGAAGACCTCTCTGCTAAGAAGATTTTTCTTGCCTATTATTAGCACTCTGCTTTTGCAGCAAGTGCTTATGAGCCAATATGCAGAGTTTTAAAGGACTTCAAAGTGTCATTGGGAACCAAGTGATATGTGTGTTAAAAAGGGTTTAATGGAGCTGCAGTGACTGTAGCACAGTGTCTTTTTATAGCAAGTTTTTACAGCGTTAAGAAAAACATCCTGCAGATTTCAGTAGGATTGGCATATGGTTAAGGTACTTTGCACTGTGATTTTTGTTTATCTGCTATTTAAAAAAAAAGAAAACCAGCATAACTAGCTATAGGGAGAATGATAAGCAGGAACAGGTCTGCAAAACTCAGGCAACAGCTATTACCTCTATTTTAGGTTTCTTTTTTTTATTATTTTTTAGAAGAAAAGCATACATTTGGAAGCCAATGGCTTGGTTTAGAGAATAGAGATATGGAGTGATTCGTATTCACATTGAAGCTTTTAATAGTCTTTTTTTTTTTTTTCCCCTTTTCAGAGCCACTGGATTATATTACTATCACAAGGCAAATCCTGCTTATTAAAATCGAGGCAAACTTTCCAGGACTGTCTTTAAAATTGTTATAGGTCAGGCTTCCACAGAAAAGAAGTGGTTTGCAAAAACCACATTAAGTACTAAAGCTGACGTGATCCCTGGTCATGTTGATCTGCAGGAATGTCTGAAGATGTGGCAGGGAATCACTGATTTTAATGTATTCTCTATTTTTCCTTTTACAACACCATTTACCAGTCTCCTTTAATTATGCCTAGTAAGCATGTAGGGATGCCAAAGGAGACAGGCTCCTCATTGCACTTTAGCAACCTATGTCAACAGCCTGCCCACTTCTGAAAAAGCCAGGCAAGGAGTGGAAAGGAAAGATGTGTACCTGCAGCCAGCTCGGGGGGTAAGAGACTTGCCCGGGGTTATACAAAAAGGCAGAAGCAGAAATGGGACATAGCTTTGGCCCTCCAGTGCCTCAGTCCTACATCGTATCCTTATAGCCATCCTTGCATCCTCAGTGTCTGGGATGTAGCTGTTTGGACTTGTTCCACCTCTGAAGTGACGTCACTTAAACGTGTTTTACTCTCTGCTTTTGCTTCAGGCTGGGGAACGACTTGTTTCTGCCTTATCTGGGGGAATAAAAAAAAAAAAGATACAGTCTTTAGTTGTTGTGACTGCCAAAGTAGGAAAAGATCAGGATTTTTCAAGCCTCGCAGGCGTCTGGGGGCTGCAAATGAACATGCTCAAAGCTGATGAGAACCGGGGTTCAGCTCCCGCTGCTGCCCTTACGCCGGCAGCTGCCTCCCATCCCCCCCAGCTCGACCCCAGCAGAACCAAAGCCCCGGCAAAACCCTGGCGTGGGAGCCCCGCGGCCGCAGTGCCCCATCCCTCCCATCCCCCGCCGCTCCAGCCCAAGTGGCCTCTTTCTTTTATTTTTCACGCCCGGTCCTCCCAAACGGAAAGCCTGGTCAAAAAATCTTACAGAAGCAGCCGGAGAGATATTTTTCTTCTTGTCTGCGGAGGAGGGCAGAGGAGTGACGGGGGGGGGGGAGGGTTGGTTGTTTTTTTTTTTTTTTTGCAACCCT